>NW_027616791.1:0-188843 GCF_964187855.1 Myxine glutinosa
ATACAAGTGCAAAAGTGGTTTCCTGCACCAACACAAGTGCGAAAAGTGGTTTTTCAACACTAACACAAGTGCGAAAAGTGGTTTTTCAACACTAACACAAGTGCGAAAAGTGGTTTTTCAACACTATCACAAGTGCAAAAAGTGTTTTTTCCACACTAATACAAGTGCAAAAGTGGTTTCCTGCACCAACACAAGTGCGAAAAGTGGTTTTTCAACACTAACACGAGTGCGAAAAGTGGTTTTTCAACACTAACACAAGTGCGAAAAGTGGTTTTTCAACACTATCACAAGTGCAAAAAGTGTTTTTTCCACACTAATACAAGTGCAAAAGTGGTTTCCTGCACCAACACAAGTGCGAAAAGTGGTTTTTCAACACTAACAGAAGTGCGAAAAGTGGTTTTTCAACACTATCACAAGTGCAAAAAGTGTTTTTTCCACACTAATACAAGTGCAAAAGTGGTTTCCTGCACCAACACACGTGCGAAAAGTGGTTTTTCAACACTAACACAAGTGCGAAAAGTGGTTTTTCAACAATAACACAAGTGCGAAAAGTGCTTTTTCAACAATAACACAAGTGCGAAAAGTGGTTTTTCCACACTAATACAAGTGCAAAGGTGGTTTCCTGCACCAACACAAGTGCAAAAGTGGTTTCTTGCACCAACACAAGTGCGAAAAGTGGTTTTTCAACACTAACACAAGTGCAAAAAGTCGTTTTTCAACACTATCACAAGTGCAAAAAGTGTTTTTTCCACACTAATACAAGTGCAAAAGTGGTTTCCTGCACCAACACAAGTGCGAAAAGTGGTTTTTCAACACTAACACAGGTGCGAAAAGTGGTTTTTCCACACTAATACAAGTGCAAAAGTGGTTTCCTGCACCAACACAAGTGCGAAAAGTGGTTTTTCAACACTAACACAAGTGCTAAAAGTGGTTTTTCAACACTATCACAAGTGCAAAAAGTGTTTTTTCCACACTAATACAAGTGCAAAAGTGGTTTCCTGCACCAACACAAGTGCGAAAAGTGGTTTTTCAACAATAACACAAGTGCGAAAAGTGGTATTTCAACACTAACACAAGTGCGAAAAGTGTTTCTTCCACACTAATACAAGTGCAAAAGTGGTTTCCTGCACCAACACAAGTGCGAAAAGTGGTTTTTCAACACTAACACAAGTGCGAAAAGTGGTTTTTCAACATTATCACAAGTGCAAAAAGTGTTTTTTCCACACTAATACAAGTGCAAAAGTGGTTTCCTGCACCAACACAAGTGCGAAAAGTGGTTTTTCAACACTAACACAAGTGCGAAAAGTGGTTTTTCAACACTAACACAAGTGCGAAAAGTGGTTTTTCAACACTATCACAAATGCAAAAAGTGTTTTTTCCACACTAATACAAGTGCAAAAGTGGTTTCCTGCACCAACACAAGTGCGAAAAGTGGTTTTTCAACACTAACACGAGTGCGAAAAGTGGTTTTTCAACACTAACACAAGTGCGAAAAGTGGTTTTTCAACACTATCACAAGTGCAAAAAGTGTTTTTTCCACACTAATACAAGTGCAAAAGTGGTTTCCTGCACCAACACAAGTGCGAAAAGTAGTTTTTCAACACTAACACAAGTGCGAAAAGTGGTTTTTCAACACTATCACAAGTGCAAAAAGTGTTTTTTCCACACTAATACAAGTGCAAAAGTGGTTTCCTGCACCAACACAAGTGCGAAAAGTGGTTTTTCAACACTAACACAAGTGCGAAAAGTGGTTTTTCAACAATAACACAAGTGCGAAAAGTGCTTTTTCAACAATAACACAAGTGCGAAAAGTGGTTTTTCAACACTATCACAAGTGCAAAAAGTGTTTTTTCCACACTAATACAAGTGCAAAAGTGGTTTCCTGCACCAACACAAGTGCGAAAAGTGGTTTTTCAACACTAACACAAGTGCGAAAAGTGGTTTTTCAACACTAACACAAGTGCGAAAAGTGGTTTTTCAACACTATCACAAGTGCAAAAAGTGTTTTTTCCACACTAATACAAGTGCAAAAGTGGTTTCCTGCACCAACACAAGTGCGAAAAGTGGTTTTTCAACACTAACACGAGTGCGAAAAGTGGTTTTTCAACACTAACACAAGTGCGAAAAGTGGTTTTTCAACACTATCACAAGTGCAAAAAGTGTTTTTTCCACACTAATACAAGTGCAAAAGTGGTTTCCTGCACCAACACAAGTGCGAAAAGTGGTTTTTCAACACTAACAGAAGTGCGAAAAGTGGTTTTTCAACACTATCACAAGTGCAAAAAGTGTTTTTTCCACACTAATACAAGTGCAAAAGTGGTTTCCTGCACCAACACACGTGCGAAAAGTGGTTTTTCAACACTAACACAAGTGCGAAAAGTGGTTTTTCAACAATAACACAAGTGCGAAAAGTGCTTTTTCAACAATAACACAAGTGCGAAAAGTGGTTTTTCCACACTAATACAAGTGCAAAGGTGGTTTCCTGCACCAACACAAGTGCAAAAGTGGTTTCTTGCACCAACACAAGTGCGAAAAGTGGTTTTTCAACACTAACACAAGTGCAAAAAGTCGTTTTTCAACACTATCACAAGTGCAAAAAGTGTTTTTTCCACACTAATACAAGTGCAAAAGTGGTTTCCTGCACCAACACAAGTGCGAAAAGTGGTTTTTCAACACTAACACAGGTGCGAAAAGTGGTTTTTCCACACTAATACAAGTGCAAAAGTGGTTTCCTGCACCAACACAAGTGCGAAAAGTGGTTTTTCAACACTAACACAAGTGCTAAAAGTGGTTTTTCAACACTATCACAAGTGCAAAAAGTGTTTTTTCCACACTAATACAAGTGCAAAAGTGGTTTCCTGCACCAACACAAGTGCGAAAAGTGGTTTTTCAACACTAACACAAGTGCGAAAAGTGGTTTTCAACACTATCACAAGTGCAAAAAGTGTTTTTTCCACACTAGTACAAGTGCAAAAGTGGTTTCCTGCACCAACACAAGTGCGAAAAGTGGTTTTTCAACACTAACACAAGTGCGAAAAGTGGTTTTTCAACACTAACACAAGTGCGAAAAGTGGTTTTTCAACACTATCACAAGTGCAAAAAGTGTTTTTTCCACACTAATACAAGTGCAAAAGTGGTTTCCTGCACCAACACAAGTGCGAAAAGTGGTTTTTCAACACTAACACAAGTGCGAAAAGTGGTTTTTCAACAATAACACAAGTGCGAAAAGTGCTTTTTCAACAATAACACAAGTGCGAAAAGTGGTTTTTCCACACTAATACAAGTGCAAAAGTGGTTTCCTGCACCAACACAAGTGCAAAATTGGTTTCCTGCACCAACACAAGTGCGAAAAGTGGTTTTTCAACACTAACACAAGTGCGAAAAGTGGTTTTTCAACACTATCACAAGTGCAAAAAGTGTTTTTTCCACACTAATACAAGTGCAAAAGTGGTTTCCTGCACCAACACAAGTGCGAAAAGTGGTTTTTCAACACTAACAAGTGCGAAAAGTGGTTTTTCAGCACTAACACAAGTGCGAAAAGTGGTTTTTCAACACTATCACAAGTGCAAAAAGTGTTTTTCCACACTAATACAAGTGCAAAAGTGGTTTCCTGCACCAACACAAGTGCGAAAAGTGGTTTTTCAACACTAACACGAGTGCGAAAAGTGGTTTTTCAACACTAACACAAGTGCGAAAAGTGGTTTTCCAACACTATCACAAGTGCAAAAAGTGTTTTTTCCACACTAATACAAGTGCAAAAGTGGTTTCCTGCACCAACACAAGTGCGAAAAGTGGTTTTTCAACACTAACACAAGTGCGAAAAGTGGTTTTTCAACAATAACACAAGTGCAAAAAGTGCTTTTGCAACAATAACACAAGTGCGAAAAGTGGTTTTTCCACACTAATACAAGTGCAAAGGTGGTTTCCTGCACCAACACAAGTGCAAAATTGGTTTCCTGCACCAACACAAGTGCGAAAAGTGGTTTTTCAACACTAACACAAGTGCGAAAAGTGGTTTTTCAACACTATCACAAGTGCAAAAAGTGTTTTTTCCACACTAATACAAGTGCAAAAGTGGTTTCCTGCACCAACACAAGTGCGAAAAGTGGTTTTTCAACACTAACACAAGTGCGAAAAGTGGTTTTTCAACACTAACACAAGTGCGAAAAGTGGTTTTTCAACACTATCACAAGTGCAAAAAGTGTTTTTTCCACACTAATACAAGTGCAAAAGTGGTTTCCTGCACCAACACAAGTGCGAAAAGTGGTTTTTCAACACTAACACGAGTGCGAAAAGTGGTTTTTCAACACTAACACAAGTGCGAAAAGTGGTTTTTCAACACTATCACAAGTGCAAAAAGTGTTTTTTTCCACACTAATACAAGTGCAAAAGTGGTTTCCTGCACCAACACAAGTGCGAAAAGTGGTTTTTCAACACTAACAGAAGTGCGAAAAGTGGTTTTTCAACACTATCACAAGTGCAAAAAGTGTTTTTTCCACACTAATACAAGTGCAAAAGTGGTTTCCTGCACCAACACACGTGCGAAAAGTGGTTTTTCAACACTAACACAAGTGCGAAAAGTGGTTTTTCAACAATAACACAAGTGCGAAAAGTGCTTTTTCAACAATAACACAAGTGCGAAAAGTGGTTTTTCCACACTAATACAAGTGCAAAGGTGGTTTCCTGCACCAACACAAGTGCAAAAGTGGTTTCTTGCACCAACACAAGTGCGAAAAGTGGTTTTTCAACACTAACACAAGTGCAAAAAGTCGTTTTTCAACACTATCACAAGTGCAAAAAGTGTTTTTTCCACACTAATACAAGTGCAAAAGTGGTTTCCTGCACCAACACAAGTGCGAAAAGTGGTTTTTCAACACTAACACAGGTGCGAAAAGTGGTTTTTCCACACTAATACAAGTGCAAAAGTGGTTTCCTGCACCAACACAAGTGCGAAAAGTGGTTTTTCAACACTAACACAAGTGCTAAAAGTGGTTTTTCAACACTATCACAAGTGCAAAAAGTGTTTTTTCCACACTAATACAAGTGCAAAAGTGGTTTCCTGCACCAACACAAGTGCGAAAAGTGGTTTTTCAACACTAACACAAGTGCGAAAAGTGGTATTTCAACACTAACACAAGTGCGAAAAGTGTTTCTTCCACACTAATACAAGTGCAAAAGTGGTTTCCTGCACCAACACAAGTGCGAAAAGTGGTTTTTCAACACTAACACAAGTGCGAAAAGTGGTTTTTCAACACTATCACAAGTGCAAAAAGTGTTTTTTCCACACTAATACAAGTGCAAAAGTGGTTTCCTGCACCAACACAAGTGCGAAAAGTGGTTTTTCAACACTAACACAAGTGCGAAAAGTGGTTTTTCAACACTAACACAAGTGCGAAAAGTGGTTTTTCAACACTATCACAAATGCAAAAAGTGTTTTTTCCACACTAATACAAGTGCAAAAGTGGTTTCCTGCAACAACACAAGTGCGAAAAGTGGTTTTTCAACACTAACACGAGTGCGAAAAGTGGTTTTTCAACACTAACACAAGTGCGAAAAGTGGTTTTTCAACACTATCACAAGTGCAAAAAGTGTTTTTTCCACACTAATACAAGTGCAAAAGTGGTTTCCTGCACCAACACAAGTGCGAAAAGTAGTTTTTCAACACTAACACAAGTGCGAAAAGTGGTTTTTCAACACTATCACAAGTGCAAAAAGTGTTTTTTCCACACTAATACAAGTGCAAAAGTGGTTTCCTGCACCAACACAAGTGCGAAAAGTGGTTTTTCAACACTAACACAAGTGCGAAAAGTGGTTTTTCAACAATAACACAAGTGCGAAAAGTGCTTTTTCAACAATAACACAAGTGCGAAAAGTGGTTTTTCAACACTATCACAAGTGCAAAAAGTGTTTTTTCCACACTAATACAAGTGCAAAAGTGGTTTCCTGCACCAACACAAGTGCGAAAAGTGGTTTTTCAACACTAACACAAGTGCGAAAAGTGGTTTTTCAACACTAACACAAGTGCGAAAAGTGGTTTTTCAACACTATCACAAGTGCAAAAAGTGTTTTTTCCACACTAATACAAGTGCAAAAGTGGTTTCCTGCACCAACACAAGTGCGAAAAGTGGTTTTTCAACACTAACACGAGTGCGAAAAGTGGTTTTTCAACACTAACACAAGTGCGAAAAGTGGTTTTTCAACACTATCACAAGTGCAAAAAGTGTTTTTTCCACACTAATACAAGTGCAAAAGTGGTTTCCTGCACCAACACAAGTGCGAAAAGTGGTTTTTCAACACTAACAGAAGTGCGAAAAGTAGTTTTTCAACACTATCACAAGTGCAAAAAGTGTTTTTTCCACACTAATACAAGTGCAAAAGTGGTTTCCTGCACCAACACACGTGCGAAAAGTGGTTTTTCAACACTAACACAAGTGCGAAAAGTGGTTTTTCAACAATAACACAAGTGCGAAAAGTGCTTTTTCAACAATAACACAAGTGCGAAAAGTGGTTTTTCCACACTAATACAAGTGCAAAGGTGGTTTCCTGCACCAACACAAGTGCAAAAGTGGTTTCTTGCACCAACACAAGTGCGAAAAGTGGTTTTTCAACACTAACACAAGTGCAAAAAGTCGTTTTTCAACACTATCACAAGTGCAAAAAGTGTTTTTTCCACACTAATACAAGTGCAAAAGTGGTTTCCTGCACCAACACAAGTGCGAAAAGTGGTTTTTCAACACTAACACAGGTGCGAAAAGTGGTTTTTCCACACTAATACAAGTGCAAAAGTGGTTTCCTGCACCAACACAAGTGCGAAAAGTGGTTTTTCAACACTAACACAAGTGCTAAAAGTGGTTTTTCAACACTATCACAAGTGCAAAAAGTGTTTTTTCCACACTAATACAAGTGCAAAAGTGGTTTCCTGCACCAACACAAGTGCGAAAAGTGGTTTTTCAACACTAACACAAGTGCGAAAAGTGGTATTTCAACACTAACACAAGTGCGAAAAGTGTTTCTTCCACACTAATACAAGTGCAAAAGTGGTTTCCTGCACCAACACAAGTGCGAAAAGTGGTTTTTCAACACTAACACAAGTGCGAAAAGTGGTTTTTCAACACTATCACAAGTGCAAAAAGTGTTTTTTCCACACTAATACAAGTGCAAAAGTGGTTTCCTGCACCAACACAAGTGCGAAAAGTGGTTTTTCAACACTAACACAAGTGCGAAAAGTGGTTTTTCAACACTAACACAAGTGCGAAAAGTGGTTTTTCAACACTATCACAAATGCCAAAAGTGTTTTTTCCACACTAATACAAGTGCAAAAGTGGTTTCCTGCACCAACACAAGTGCGAAAAGTGGTTTTTCAACACTAACACGAGTGCGAAAAGTGGTTTTTCAACACTAACACAAGTGCGAAAAGTGGTTTTTCCACACTAATACAAGTGCAAAAGTGGTTTCCTGCACCAACACAAGTGCGAAAAGTGGTTTTTCAACACTAACACAAGTGCGAAAAGTGGTTTTTCAACACTATCACAAGTGCAAAAAGTGTTTTTTCCACACTAATACAAGTGCAAAAGTGGTTTCCTGCACCAACACAAGTGCGAAAAGTGCTTTTTCAACACTAACACAAGTGCGAAAAGTGGTTTTTCAACAATAACACAAGTGCGAAAAGTGCTTTTTCAACAATAACACAAGTGAGAAAAGTGGTTTTTCCACACTAATACAAGTGCAAAGGTGGTTTCCTGCACCAACACAAGTGCAAAATTGGTTTCCTGCACCAACACAAGTGCGAAAAGTGGTTTTTCAACGCTAACACAAGTGCGAAAAGTGGTTTTTCAACACTATCACAAGTGCAAAAAGTGTTTTTTCCACACTAATACAAGTGCAAAAGTGGTTTCCTGCACCAACACAAGTGCGAAAAGTGGTTTTTCAACACTAACACAAGTGCGAAAAGTGGTTTTTCAACACTAACACAAGTGCGAAAAGTGGTTTTTCAACACTATCACAAGTGCAAAAAGTGTTTTTTCCACACTAATACAAGTGCAAAAGTGGTTTCCTGCAACAACACAAGTGCGAAAAGTGGTTTTTCAACACTAACACGAGTGCGAAAAGTGGTTTTTCAACACTAACACAAGTGCGAAAAGTGGTTTTTCAACACTATCACAAGTGCAAAAAGTGTTTTTTCCACACTAACACAAGTGCAAAAGTGGTTTCCTGCACCAACACAAGTGCAAAAGTGGTTTCTTGCACCAACACAAGTGCGAAAAGTGGTTTTTCAACACTAACACAAGTGCAAAAAGTGGTTTTTCAACACTATCACAAGTGCAAAAAGTGTTTTTTCCACACTAATACAAGTGCAAAAGTGGTTTCCTGCACCAACACAAGTGTGAAAAGTGGTTTTTCAACACTAACACAAGTGCGAAAAGTGGTTTTTCAACACTAACACAAGTGCGAAAAGTGGTTTTTCCACACTAATACAAGTGCAAAAGTGGTTTCCTGCACCAACACAAGTGCGAAAAGTGGTTTTTCAACACTAACACAAGTGCTAAAAGTGGTTTTTCAACACTATCACAAGTGCAAAAAGTGTTTTTTCCACACTAATACAAGTGCAAAAGTGGTTTCCTGCACCAACACAAGTGCGAAAAGTGGTTTTTCAACACTAACACAAGTGCGAAAAGTGGTTTTTTAACACTAACACAAGTGCGAAAAGTGTTTCTTCCACACTAATACAAGTGCAAAAGTGGTTTCCTGCACCAACACAAGTGCGAAAAGTGGTTTTTCAACACTAACACAAGTGCGAAAAGTGGTTTTCAACACTATCACAAGTGCAAAAAGTGTTTTTTCCACACTAGTACAAGTGCAAAAGTGGTTTCCTGCACCAACACAAGTGCGAAAAGTGGTTTTTCAACACTAACACAAGTGCGAAAAGTGGTTTTTCAACACTAACACAAGTGCGAAAAGTGGTTTTTCAACACTATCACAAGTGCAAAAAGTGTTTTTTCCACACTAATACAAGTGCAAAAGTGGTTTCCTGCACCAACACAAGTGCGAAAAGTGGTTTTTCAACACTAACACAAGTGCGAAAAGTGGTTTTTCAACAATAACACAAGTGCGAAAAGTGCTTTTTCAACAATAACACAAGTGCAAAAAGTGGTTTTTCCACACTAATACAAGTGCAAAAGTGGTTTCCTGCACCAACACAAGTGCAAAATTGGTTTCCTGCACCAACACAAGTGCGAAAAGTGGTTTTTCAACACTAACACAAGTGCGAAAAGTGGTTTTTCAACACTATCACAAGTGCAAAAAGTGTTTTTTCCACACTAATACAAGTGCAAAAGTGGTTTCCTGCACCAACACAAGTGCGAAAAGTGGTTTTTCAACACTAACAAGTGCGAAAAGTGGTTTTTCAGCACTAACACAAGTGCGAAAAGTGGTTTTTCAACACTATCACAAGTGCAAAAAGTGTTTTTCCACACTAATACAAGTGCAAAAGTGGTTTCCTGCACCAACACAAGTGCGAAAAGTGGTTTTTCAACACTAACACGAGTGCGAAAAGTGGTTTTTCAACACTAACACAAGTGCGAAAAGTGGTTTTCCAACACTATCACAAGTGCAAAAAGTGTTTTTTCCACACTAATACAAGTGCAAAAGTGGTTTCCTGCACCAACACAAGTGCGAAAAGTGGTTTTTCAACACTAACACAAGTGCGAAAAGTGGTTTTTCAACAATAACACAAGTGCAAAAAGTGCTTTTGCAACAATAACACAAGTGCGAAAAGTGGTTTTTCCACACTAATACAAGTGCAAAGGTGGTTTCCTGCACCAACACAAGTGCAAAATTGGTTTCCTGCACCAACACAAGTGCGAAAAGTGGTTTTTCAACACTAACACAAGTGCGAAAAGTGGTTTTTCAACACTATCACAAGTGCAAAAAGTGTTTTTTCCACACTAATACAAGTGCAAAAGTGGTTTCCTGCACCAACACAAGTGCGAAAAGTGGTTTTTCAACACTAACACAAGTGCGAAAAGTGGTTTTTCAACACTAACACAAGTGCGAAAAGTGGTTTTTCAACACTATCACAAGTGCAAAAAGTGTTTTTTCCACACTAATACAAGTGCAAAAGTGGTTTCCTGCACCAACACAAGTGCGAAAAGTGGTTTTTCAACACTAACACGAGTGCGAAAAGTGGTTTTTCAACACTAACACAAGTGCGAAAAGTGGTTTTTCAACACTATCACAAGTGCAAAAAGTGTTTTTTCCACACTAATACAAGTGCAAAAGTGGTTTCCTGCACCAACACAAGTGCGAAAAGTGGTTTTTCAACACTAACAGAAGTGCGAAAAGTGGTTTTTCAACACTATCACAAGTGCAAAAAGTGTTTTTTCCACACTAATACAAGTGCAAAAGTGGTTTCCTGCACCAACACACGTGCGAAAAGTGGTTTTTCAACACTAACACAAGTGCGAAAAGTGGTTTTTCAACAATAACACAAGTGCGAAAAGTGCTTTTTCAACAATAACACAAGTGCGAAAAGTGGTTTTTCCACACTAATACAAGTGCAAAGGTGGTTTCCTGCACCAACACAAGTGCAAAAGTGGTTTCTTGCACCAACACAAGTGCGAAAAGTGGTTTTTCAACACTAACACAAGTGCAAAAAGTCGTTTTTCAACACTATCACAAGTGCAAAAAGTGTTTTTTCCACACTAATACAAGTGCAAAAGTGGTTTCCTGCACCAACACAAGTGCGAAAAGTGGTTTTTCAACACTAACACAGGTGCGAAAAGTGGTTTTTCCACACTAATACAAGTGCAAAAGTGGTTTCCTGCACCAACACAAGTGCGAAAAGTGGTTTTTCAACACTAACACAAGTGCTAAAAGTGGTTTTTCAACACTATCACAAATGCAAAAAGTGTTTTTTCCACACTAATACAAGTGCAAAAGTGGTTTCCTGCACCAACACAAGTGCGAAAAGTGGTTTTTCAACACTAACACAAGTGCAAAAAGTGGTATTTCAACACTAACACAAGTGCGAAAAGTGTTTCTTCCACACTAATACAAGTGCAAAAGTGGTTTCCTGCACCAACACAAGTGCGAAAAGTGGTTTTTCAACACTAACACAAGTGCGAAAAGTGGTTTTTCAACACTATCACAAGTGCAAAAAGTGTTTTTTCCACACTAATACAAGTGCAAAAGTGGTTTCCTGCACCAACACAAGTGCGAAAAGTGGTTTTTCAACACTAACACAAGTGCGAAAAGTGGTTTTTCAACACTAACACAAGTGCGAAAAGTGGTTTTTCAACACTATCACAAATGCAAAAAGTGTTTTTTCCACACTAATACAAGTGCAAAAGTGGTTTCCTGCACCAACACAAGTGCGAAAAGTGGTTTTTCAACACTAACACGAGTGCGAAAAGTGGTTTTTCAACACTAACACAAGTGCGAAAAGTGGTTTTTCAACACTATCACAAGTGCAAAAAGTGTTTTTTCCACACTAATACAAGTGCAAAAGTGGTTTCCTGCACCAACACAAGTGCGAAAAGTAGTTTTTCAACACTAACACAAGTGCGAAAAGTGGTTTTTCAACACTATCACAAGTGCAAAAAGTGTTTTTTCCACACTAATACAAGTGCAAAAGTGGTTTCCTGCACCAACACAAGTGCGAAAAGTGGTTTTTCAACACTAACACAAGTGCGAAAAGTGGTTTTTCAACAATAACACAAGTGCGAAAAGTGCTTTTTCAACAATAACACAAGTGCGAAAAGTGGTTTTTCAACACTATCACAAGTGCAAAAAGTGTTTTTTCCACACTAATACAAGTGCAAAAGTGGTTTCCTGCACCAACACAAGTGCGAAAAGTGGTTTTTCAACACTAACACAAGTGCGAAAAGTGGTTTTTCAACACTAACACAAGTGCGAAAAGTGGTTTTTCAACACTATCACAAGTGCAAAAAGTGTTTTTTCCACACTAATACAAGTGCAAAAGTGGTTTCCTGCACCAACACAAGTGCGAAAAGTGGTTTTTCAACACTAACACGAGTGCGAAAAGTGGTTTTTCAACACTAACACAAGTGCGAAAAGTGGTTTTTCAACACTATCACAAGTGCAAAAAGTGTTTTTTCCACACTAATACAAGTGCAAAAGTGGTTTCCTGCACCAACACAAGTGCGAAAAGTGGTTTTTCAACACTAACAGAAGTGCGAAAAGTGGTTTTTCAACACTATCACAAGTGCAAAAAGTGTTTTTTCCACACTAATACAAGTGCAAAAGTGGTTTCCTGCACCAACACACGTGCGAAAAGTGGTTTTTCAACACTAACACAAGTGCGAAAAGTGGTTTTTCAACAATAACACAAGTGCGAAAAGTGCTTTTTCAACAATAACACAAGTGCGAAAAGTGGTTTTTCCACACTAATACAAGTGCAAAGGTGGTTTCCTGCACCAACACAAGTGCAAAAGTGGTTTCTTGCACCAACACAAGTGCGAAAAGTGGTTTTTCAACACTAACACAAGTGCAAAAAGTCGTTTTTCAACACTATCACAAGTGCAAAAAGTGTTTTTTCCACACTAATACAAGTGCAAAAGTGGTTTCCTGCACCAACACAAGTGCGAAAAGTGGTTTTTCAACACTAACACAGGTGCGAAAAGTGGTTTTTCCACACTAATACAAGTGCAAAAGTGGTTTCCTGCACCAACACAAGTGCGAAAAGTGGTTTTTCAACACTAACACAAGTGCTAAAAGTGGTTTTTCAACACTATCACAAGTGCAAAAAGTGTTTTTTCCACACTAATACAAGTGCAAAAGTGGTTTCCTGCACCAACACAAGTGCGAAAAGTGGTTTTTCAACACTAACACAAGTGCGAAAAGTGGTATTTCAACACTAACACAAGTGCGAAAAGTGTTTCTTCCACACTAATACAAGTGCAAAAGTGGTTTCCTGCACCAACACAAGTGCGAAAAGTGGTTTTTCAACACTAACACAAGTGCGAAAAGTGGTTTTTCAACACTATCACAAGTGCAAAAAGTGTTTTTTCCACACTAATACAAGTGCAAAAGTGGTTTCCTGCACCAACACAAGTGCGAAAAGTGGTTTTTCAACACTAACACAAGTGCGAAAAGTGGTTTTTCAACACTAACACAAGTGCGAAAAGTGGTTTTTCAACACTATCACAAATGCAAAAAGTGTTTTTTCCACACTAATACAAGTGCAAAAGTGGTTTCCTGCACCAACACAAGTGCGAAAAGTGGTTTTTCAACACTAACACGAGTGCGAAAAGTGGTTTTTCAACACTAACACAAGTGCGAAAAGTGGTTTTTCAACACTATCACAAGTGCAAAAAGTGTTTTTTTCCACACTAATACAAGTGCAAAAGTGGTTTCCTGCACCAACACAAGTGCGAAAAGTAGTTTTTCAACACTAACACAAGTGCGAAAAGTGGTTTTTCAACACTATCACAAGTGCAAAAAGTGTTTTTTCCACACTAATACAAGTGCAAAAGTGGTTTCCTGCACCAACACAAGTGCGAAAAGTGGTTTTTCAACACTAACACAAGTGCGAAAAGTGGTTTTTCAACAATAACACAAGTGCGAAAAGTGCTTTTTCAACAATAACACAAGTGCGAAAAGTGGTTTTTCCACACTAATACAAGTGCAAAGGTGGTTTCCTGCACCAACTCAAGTGCAAAATTGGTTTCCTGCACCAACACAAGTGCGAAAAGTGGTTTTTCAACACTAACACAAGTGCGAAAAGTGGTTTTTCAACACTATCACAAGTGCAAAAAGTGTTTTTTCCACACTAATACAAGTGCAAAAGTGGTTTCCTGCACCAACACAAGTGCGAAAAGTGGTTTTTCAACACTAACACAAGTGCGAAAAGTGGTTTTTCAACACTATCACAAGTGCAAAAAGTGTTTTTTCCACACTAATACAAGTGCAAAAGTGGTTTCCTGCACCAACACAAGTGCGAAAAGTGGTTTTTCAACACTAACACGAGTGCGAAAAGTGGTTTTTCAACACTAACACAAGTGCGAAAAGTGGTTTTTCAACACTATCACAAGTGCAAAAAGTGTTTTTTCCACACTAATACAAGTGCAAAAGTGGTTTCCTGCACCAACACAAGTGCGAAAAGTGGTTTTTCAACACTAACACAAGTGCGAAAAGTGGTTTTTCAACACTATCACAAGTGCAAAAAGTGTTTTTTCCACACTAATACAAGTGCAAAAGTGGTTTCCTGCACCAACACAAGTGCGAAAAGTGGTTTTTCAACACTAACACAAGTGCGAAAAGTGGTTTTTTAACACTAACACAAGTGCGAAAAGTGTTTCTTCCACACTAATACAAGTGCAAAAGTGGTTTCCTGCACCAACACAAGTGCGAAAAGTGGTTTTTCAACACTAACACAAGTGCGAAAAGTGGTTTTCAACACTATCACAAGTGCAAAAAGTGTTTTTTCCACACTAGTACAAGTGCAAAAGTGGTTTCCTGCACCAACACAAGTGCGAAAAGTGGTTTTTCAACACTAACACAAGTGCGAAAAGTGGTTTTTCAACACTAACACAAGTGCGAAAAGTGGTTTTTCAACACTATCACAAGTGCAAAAAGTGTTTTTTCCACACTAATACAAGTGCAAAAGTGGTTTCCTGCACCAACACAAGTGCGAAAAGTGGTTTTTCAACACTAACACAAGTGCGAAAAGTGGTTTTTCAACAATAACACAAGTGCGAAAAGTGCTTTTTCAACAATAACACAAGTGCGAAAAGTGGTTTTTCCACACTAATACAAGTGCAAAAGTGGTTTCCTGCACCAACACAAGTGCGAAAAGTGGTTTTTCAACACTAACAAGTGCGAAAAGTGGTTTTTCAGCACTAACACAAGTGCGAAAAGTGGTTTTTCAACACTATCACAAGTGCAAAAAGTGTTTTTCCACACTAATACAAGTGCAAAAGTGGTTTCCTGCACCAACACAAGTGCGAAAAGTGGTTTTTCAACACTAACACGAGTGCGAAAAGTGGTTTTTCAACACTAACACAAGTGCGAAAAGTGGTTTTCCAACACTATCACAAGTGCAAAAAGTGTTTTTTCCACACTAATACAAGTGCAAAAGTGGTTTCCTGCACCAACACAAGTGCGAAAAGTGGTTTTTCAACACTAACACAAGTGCGAAAAGTGGTTTTTCAACAATAACACAAGTGCAAAAAGTGCTTTTGCAACAATAACACAAGTGCGAAAAGTGGTTTTTCCACACTAATACAAGTGCAAAGGTGGTTTCCTGCACCAACACAAGTGCAAAATTGGTTTCCTGCACCAACACAAGTGCGAAAAGTGGTTTTTCAACACTAACACAAGTGCGAAAAGTGGTTTTTCAACACTATCACAAGTGCAAAAAGTGTTTTTTCCACACTAATACAAGTGCAAAAGTGGTTTCCTGCACCAACACAAGTGCGAAAAGTGGTTTTTCAACACTAACACAAGTGCGAAAAGTGGTTTTTCAACACTAACACAAGTGCGAAAAGTGGTTTTTCAACACTATCACAAGTGCAAAAAGTGTTTTTTCCACACTAATACAAGTGCAAAAGTGGTTTCCTGCACCAACACAAGTGCGAAAAGTGGTTTTTCAACACTAACACGAGTGCGAAAAGTGGTTTTTCAACACTAACACAAGTGCGAAAAGTGGTTTTTCAACACTATCACAAGTGCAAAAAGTGTTTTTTCCACACTAATACAAGTGCAAAAGTGGTTTCCTGCACCAACACAAGTGCGAAAAGTGGTTTTTCAACACTAACAGAAGTGCGAAAAGTGGTTTTTCAACACTATCACAAGTGCAAAAAGTGTTTTTTCCACACTAATACAAGTGCAAAAGTGGTTTCCTGCACCAACACACGTGCAAAAAGTGGTTTTTCAACACTAACACAAGTGCGAAAAGTGGTTTTTCAACAATAACACAAGTGCGAAAAGTGCTTTTTCAACAATAACACAAGTGCGAAAAGTGGTTTTTCCACACTAATACAAGTGCAAAGGTGGTTTCCTGCACCAACACAAGTGCAAAAGTGGTTTCTTGCACCAACACAAGTGCGAAAAGTGGTTTTTCAACACTAACACAAGTGCAAAAAGTCGTTTTTCAACACTATCACAAGTGCAAAAAGTGTTTTTTCCACACTAATACAAGTGCAAAAGTGGTTTCCTGCACCAACACAAGTGCGAAAAGTGGTTTTTCAACACTAACACAAGTGCTAAAAGTGGTTTTTCAACACTATCACAAGTGCAAAAAGTGTTTTTTCCACACTAATACAAGTGCAAAAGTGGTTTCCTGCACCAACACAAGTGCGAAAAGTGGTTTTTCAACACTAACACAAGTGCGAAAAGTGGTATTTCAACACTAACACAAGTGCGAAAAGTGTTTCTTCCACACTAATACAAGTGCAAAAGTGGTTTCCTGCACCAACACAAGTGCGAAAAGTGGTTTTTCAACACTAACACAAGTGCGAAAAGTGGTTTTTCAACACTATCACAAGTGCAAAAAGTGTTTTTTCCACACTAATACAAGTGCAAAAGTGGTTTCCTGCACCAACACAAGTGCGAAAAGTGGTTTTTCAACACTAACACAAGTGCGAAAAGTGGTTTTTCAACACTAACACAAGTGCGAAAAGTGGTTTTTCAACACTATCACAAATGCAAAAAGTGTTTTTTCCACACTAATACAAGTGCAAAAGTGGTTTCCTGCACCAACACAAGTGCGAAAAGTGGTTTTTCAACACTAACACGAGTGCGAAAAGTGGTTTTTCAACACTAACACAAGTGCGAAAAGTGGTTTTTCAACACTATCACAAGTGCAAAAAGTGTTTTTTCCACACTAATACAAGTGCAAAAGTGGTTTCCTGCACCAACACAAGTGCGAAAAGTAGTTTTTCAACACTAACACAAGTGCGAAAAGTGGTTTTTCAACACTATCACAAGTGCAAAAAGTGTTTTTTCCACACTAATACAAGTGCAAAAGTGGTTTCCTGCACCAACACAAGTGCGAAAAGTGGTTTTTCAACACTAACACAAGTGCGAAAAGTGGTTTTTCAACAATAACACAAGTGCGAAAAGTGCTTTTTCAACAATAACACAAGTGCGAAAAGTGGTTTTTCAACACTATCACAAGTGCAAAAAGTGTTTTTTCCACACTAATACAAGTGCAAAAGTGGTTTCCTGCACCAACACAAGTGCGAAAAGTGGTTTTTCAACACTAACACAAGTGCGAAAAGTGGTTTTTCAACACTAACACAAGTGCGAAAAGTGGTTTTTCAACACTATCACAAGTGCAAAAAGTGTTTTTTCCACACTAATACAAGTGCAAAAGTGGTTTCCTGCACCAACACAAGTGCGAAAAGTGGTTTTTCAACACTAACACGAGTGCGAAAAGTGGTTTTTCAACACTAACACAAGTGCGAAAAGTGGTTTTTCAACACTATCACAAGTGCAAAAAGTGTTTTTTCCACACTAATACAAGTGCAAAAGTGGTTTCCTGCACCAACACAAGTGCGAAAAGTGGTTTTTCAACACTAACAGAAGTGCGAAAAGTGGTTTTTCAACACTATCACAAGTGCAAAAAGTGTTTTTTCCACACTAATACAAGTGCAAAAGTGGTTTCCTGCACCAACACACGTGCGAAAAGTGGTTTTTCAACACTAACACAAGTGCGAAAAGTGGTTTTTCAACAATAACACAAGTGCGAAAAGTGCTTTTTCAACAATAACACAAGTGCGAAAAGTGGTTTTTCCACACTAATACAAGTGCAAAGGTGGTTTCCTGCACCAACACAAGTGCAAAAGTGGTTTCTTGCACCAACACAAGTGCGAAAAGTGGTTTTTCAACACTAACACAAGTGCAAAAAGTCGTTTTTCAACACTATCACAAGTGCAAAAAGTGTTTTTTCCACACTAATACAAGTGCAAAAGTGGTTTCCTGCACCAACACAAGTGCGAAAAGTGGTTTTTCAACACTAACACAGGTGCGAAAAGTGGTTTTTCCACACTAATACAAGTGCAAAAGTGGTTTCCTGCACCAACACAAGTGCGAAAAGTGGTTTTTCAACACTAACACAAGTGCTAAAAGTGGTTTTTCAACACTATCACAAGTGCAAAAAGTGTTTTTTCCACACTAATACAAGTGCAAAAGTGGTTTCCTGCACCAACACAAGTGCGAAAAGTGGTTTTTCAACACTAACACAAGTGCGAAAAGTGGTATTTCAACACTAACACAAGTGCGAAAAGTGTTTCTTCCACACTAATACAAGTGCAAAAGTGGTTTCCTGCACCAACACAAGTGCGAAAAGTGGTTTTTCAACACTAACACAAGTGCGAAAAGTGGTTTTTCAACACTATCACAAGTGCAAAAAGTGTTTTTTCCACACTAATACAAGTGCAAAAGTGGTTTCCTGCACCAACACAAGTGCGAAAAGTGGTTTTTCAACACTAACACAAGTGCGAAAAGTGGTTTTTCAACACTAACACAAGTGCGAAAAGTGGTTTTTCAACACTATCACAAATGCAAAAAGTGTTTTTTCCACACTAATACAAGTGCAAAAGTGGTTTCCTGCACCAACACAAGTGCGAAAAGTGGTTTTTCAACACTAACACGAGTGCGAAAAGTGGTTTTTCAACACTAACACAAGTGCGAAAAGTGGTTTTTCCACACTAATACAAGTGCAAAAGTGGTTTCCTGCACCAACACAAGTGCGAAAAGTGGTTTTTCAACACTAACACAAGTGCGAAAAGTGGTTTTTCAACACTATCACAAGTGCAAAAAGTGTTTTTTCCACACTAATACAAGTGCAAAAGTGGTTTCCTGCACCAACACAAGTGCGAAAAGTGCTTTTTCAACACTAACACAAGTGCGAAAAGTGGTTTTTCAACAATAACACAAGTGCGAAAAGTGCTTTTTCAACAATAACACAAGTGAGAAAAGTGGTTTTTCCACACTAATACAAGTGCAAAGGTGGTTTCCTGCACCAACACAAGTGCAAAATTGGTTTCCTGCACCAACACAAGTGCGAAAAGTGGTTTTTCAACGCTAACACAAGTGCGAAAAGTGGTTTTTCAACACTATCACAAGTGCAAAAAGTGTTTTTTCCACACTAATACAAGTGCAAAAGTGGTTTCCTGCACCAACACAAGTGCGAAAAGTGGTTTTTCAACACTAACACAAGTGCGAAAAGTGGTTTTTCAACACTAACACAAGTGCGAAAAGTGGTTTTTCAACACTATCACAAGTGCAAAAAGTGTTTTTTCCACACTAATACAAGTGCAAAAGTGGTTTCCTGCAACAACACAAGTGCGAAAAGTGGTTTTTCAACACTAACACGAGTGCGAAAAGTGGTTTTTCAACACTAACACAAGTGCGAAAAGTGGTTTTTCAACACTATCACAAGTGCAAAAAGTGTTTTTTCCACACTAACACAAGTGCAAAAGTGGTTTCCTGCACCAACACAAGTGCAAAAGTGGTTTCTTGCACCAACACAAGTGCGAAAAGTGGTTTTTCAACACTAACACAAGTGCAAAAAGTGGTTTTTCAACACTATCACAAGTGCAAAAAGTGTTTTTTCCACACTAATACAAGTGCAAAAGTGGTTTCCTGCACCAACACAAGTGTGAAAAGTGGTTTTTCAACACTAACACAAGTGCGAAAAGTGGTTTTTCAACACTAACACAAGTGCGAAAAGTGGTTTTTCCACACTAATACAAGTGCAAAAGTGGTTTCCTGCACCAACACAAGTGCGAAAAGTGGTTTTTCAACACTAACACAAGTGCTAAAAGTGGTTTTTCAACACTATCACAAGTGCAAAAAGTGTTTTTTCCACACTAATACAAGTGCAAAAGTGGTTTCCTGCACCAACACAAGTGCGAAAAGTGGTTTTTCAACACTAACACAAGTGCGAAAAGTGGTTTTTTAACACTAACACAAGTGCGAAAAGTGTTTCTTCCACACTAATACAAGTGCAAAAGTGGTTTCCTGCACCAACACAAGTGCGAAAAGTGGTTTTTCAACACTAACACAAGTGCGAAAAGTGGTTTTCAACACTATCACAAGTGCAAAAAGTGTTTTTTCCACACTAGTACAAGTGCAAAAGTGGTTTCCTGCACCAACACAAGTGCGAAAAGTGGTTTTTCAACACTAACACAAGTGCGAAAAGTGGTTTTTCAACACTAACACAAGTGCGAAAAGTGGTTTTTCAACACTATCACAAGTGCAAAAAGTGTTTTTTCCACACTAATACAAGTGCAAAAGTGGTTTCCTGCACCAACACAAGTGCGAAAAGTGGTTTTTCAACACTAACACAAGTGCGAAAAGTGGTTTTTCAACAATAACACAAGTGCGAAAAGTGCTTTTTCAACAATAACACAAGTGCAAAAAGTGGTTTTTCCACACTAATACAAGTGCAAAAGTGGTTTCCTGCACCAACACAAGTGCAAAATTGGTTTCCTGCACCAACACAAGTGCGAAAAGTGGTTTTTCAACACTAACACAAGTGCGAAAAGTGGTTTTTCAACACTATCACAAGTGCAAAAAGTGTTTTTTCCACACTAATACAAGTGCAAAAGTGGTTTCCTGCACCAACACAAGTGCGAAAAGTGGTTTTTCAACACTAACAAGTGCGAAAAGTGGTTTTTCAGCACTAACACAAGTGCGAAAAGTGGTTTTTCAACACTATCACAAGTGCAAAAAGTGTTTTTCCACACTAATACAAGTGCAAAAGTGGTTTCCTGCACCAACACAAGTGCGAAAAGTGGTTTTTCAACACTAACACGAGTGCGAAAAGTGGTTTTTCAACACTAACACAAGTGCGAAAAGTGGTTTTCCAACACTATCACAAGTGCAAAAAGTGTTTTTTCCACACTAATACAAGTGCAAAAGTGGTTTCCTGCACCAACACAAGTGCGAAAAGTGGTTTTTCAACACTAACACAAGTGCGAAAAGTGGTTTTTCAACAATAACACAAGTGCAAAAAGTGCTTTTGCAACAATAACACAAGTGCGAAAAGTGGTTTTTCCACACTAATACAAGTGCAAAGGTGGTTTCCTGCACCAACACAAGTGCAAAATTGGTTTCCTGCACCAACACAAGTGCGAAAAGTGGTTTTTCAACACTAACACAAGTGCGAAAAGTGGTTTTTCAACACTATCACAAGTGCAAAAAGTGTTTTTTCCACACTAATACAAGTGCAAAAGTGGTTTCCTGCACCAACACAAGTGCGAAAAGTGGTTTTTCAACACTAACACAAGTGCGAAAAGTGGTTTTTCAACACTAACACAAGTGCGAAAAGTGGTTTTTCAACACTATCACAAGTGCAAAAAGTGTTTTTTCCACACTAATACAAGTGCAAAAGTGGTTTCCTGCACCAACACAAGTGCGAAAAGTGGTTTTTCAACACTAACACGAGTGCGAAAAGTGGTTTTTCAACACTAACACAAGTGCGAAAAGTGGTTTTTCAACACTATCACAAGTGCAAAAAGTGTTTTTTCCACACTAATACAAGTGCAAAAGTGGTTTCCTGCACCAACACAAGTGCGAAAAGTGGTTTTTCAACACTAACAGAAGTGCGAAAAGTGGTTTTTCAACACTATCACAAGTGCAAAAAGTGTTTTTTCCACACTAATACAAGTGCAAAAGTGGTTTCCTGCACCAACACACGTGCGAAAAGTGGTTTTTCAACACTAACACAAGTGCGAAAAGTGGTTTTTCAACAATAACACAAGTGCGAAAAGTGCTTTTTCAACAATAACACAAGTGCGAAAAGTGGTTTTTCCACACTAATACAAGTGCAAAGGTGGTTTCCTGCACCAACACAAGTGCAAAAGTGGTTTCTTGCACCAACACAAGTGCGAAAAGTGGTTTTTCAACACTAACACAAGTGCAAAAAGTCGTTTTTCAACACTATCACAAGTGCAAAAAGTGTTTTTTCCACACTAATACAAGTGCAAAAGTGGTTTCCTGCACCAACACAAGTGCGAAAAGTGGTTTTTCAACACTAACACAGGTGCGAAAAGTGGTTTTTCCACACTAATACAAGTGCAAAAGTGGTTTCCTGCACCAACACAAGTGCGAAAAGTGGTTTTCAACACTAACACAAGTGCTAAAAGTGGTTTTTCAACACTATCACAAGTGCAAAAAGTGTTTTTTCCACACTAATACAAGTGCAAAAGTGGTTTCCTGCACCAACACAAGTGCGAAAAGTGGTTTTTCAACACTAACACAAGTGCGAAAAGTGGTATTTCAACACTAACACAAGTGCGAAAAGTGTTTCTTCCACACTAATACAAGTGCAAAAGTGGTTTCCTGCACCAACACAAGTGCGAAAAGTGGTTTTTCAACACTAACACAAGTGCGAAAAGTGGTTTTTCAACACTATCACAAGTGCAAAAAGTGTTTTTTCCACACTAATACAAGTGCAAAAGTGGTTTCCTGCACCAACACAAGTGCGAAAAGTGGTTTTTTCAACACTAACACAAGTGCGAAAAGTGGTTTTTCAACACTAACACAAGTGCGAAAAGTGGTTTTTCAACACTATCACAAATGCAAAAAGTGTTTTTTCCACACTAATACAAGTGCAAAAGTGGTTTCCTGCACCAACACAAGTGCGAAAAGTGGTTTTTCAACACTAACACGAGTGCGAAAAGTGGTTTTTCAACACTAACACAAGTGCGAAAAGTGGTTTTTCAACACTATCACAAGTGCAAAAAGTGTTTTTTCCACACTAATACAAGTGCAAAAGTGGTTTCCTGCACCAACACAAGTGCGAAAAGTAGTTTTTCAACACTAACACAAGTGCGAAAAGTGGTTTTTCAACACTATCACAAGTGCAAAAAGTGTTTTTTCCACACTAATACAAGTGCAAAAGTGGTTTCCTGCACCAACACAAGTGCGAAAAGTGGTTTTTCAACACTAACACAAGTGCGAAAAGTGGTTTTTCAACAATAACACAAGTGCGAAAAGTGCTTTTTCAACAATAACACAAGTGCGAAAAGTGGTTTTTCAACACTATCACAAGTGCAAAAAGTGTTTTTTCCACACTAATACAAGTGCAAAAGTGGTTTCCTGCACCAACACAAGTGCGAAAAGTGGTTTTTCAACACTAACACAAGTGCGAAAAGTGGTTTTTCAACACTAACACAAGTGCGAAAAGTGGTTTTTCAACACTAACACGAGTGCGAAAAGTGGTTTTTCAACACTAACACAAGTGCGAAAAGTGGTTTTTCAACACTATCACAAGTGCAAAAAGTGTTTTTTCCACACTAATACAAGTGCAAAAGTGGTTTCCTGCACCAACACAAGTGCGAAAGTGGTTTTTCAACACTAACAGAAGTGCGAAAAGTGGTTTTTCAACACTATCACAAGTGCAAAAAGTGTTTTTTCCACACTAATACAAGTGCAAAAGTGGTTTCCTGCACCAACACACGTGCGAAAAGTGGTTTTTCAACACTAACACAAGTGCGAAAAGTGGTTTTTCAACAATAACACAAGTGCGAAAAGTGCTTTTTCAACAATAACACAAGTGCGAAAAGTGGTTTTTCCACACTAATACAAGTGCAAAGGTGGTTTCCTGCACCAACACAAGTGCAAAAGTGGTTTCTTGCACCAACACAAGTGCGAAAAGTGGTTTTTCAACACTAACACAAGTGCAAAAAGTCGTTTTTCAACACTATCACAAGTGCAAAAAGTGTTTTTTCCACACTAATACAAGTGCAAAAGTGGTTTCCTGCACCAACACAAGTGCGAAAAGTGGTTTTTCAACACTAACACAGGTGCGAAAAGTGGTTTTTTCCACACTAATACAAGTGCAAAAGTGGTTTCCTGCACCAACACAAGTGCGAAAAGTGGTTTTTCAACACTAACACAAGTGCTAAAAGTGGTTTTTCAACACTATCACAAGTGCAAAAAGTGTTTTTTCCACACTAATACAAGTGCAAAAGTGGTTTCCTGCACCAACACAAGTGCGAAAAGTGGTTTTTCAACACTAACACAAGTGCGAAAAGTGGTATTTCAACACTAACACAAGTGCGAAAAGTGTTTCTTCCACACTAATACAAGTGCAAAAGTGGTTTCCTGCACCAACACAAGTGCGAAAAGTGGTTTTTCAACACTAACACAAGTGCGAAAAGTGGTTTTTCAACACTATCACAAGTGCAAAAAGTGTTTTTTCCACACTAATACAAGTGCAAAAGTGGTTTCCTGCACCAACACAAGTGCGAAAAGTGGTTTTTCAACACTAACACAAGTGCGAAAAGTGGTTTTTCAACACTAACACAAGTGCGAAAAGTGGTTTTTCAACACTATCACAAATGCAAAAAGTGTTTTTTCCACACTAATACAAGTGCAAAAGTGGTTTCCTGCACCAACACAAGTGCGAAAAGTGGTTTTTCAACACTAACACGAGTGCGAAAAGTGGTTTTTCAACACTAACACAAGTGCGAAAAGTGGTTTTTCAACACTATCACAAGTGCAAAAAGTGTTTTTTTCCACACTAATACAAGTGCAAAAGTGGTTTCCTGCACCAACACAAGTGCGAAAAGTAGTTTTTCAACACTAACACAAGTGCGAAAAGTGGTTTTTCAACACTATCACAAGTGCAAAAAGTGTTTTTTCCACACTAATACAAGTGCAAAAGTGGTTTCCTGCACCAACACAAGTGCGAAAAGTGGTTTTTCAACACTAACACAAGTGCGAAAAGTGGTTTTTCAACAATAACACAAGTGCGAAAAGTGCTTTTTCAACAATAACACAAGTGCGAAAAGTGGTTTTTCCACACTAATACAAGTGCAAAGGTGGTTTCCTGCACCAACTCAAGTGCAAAATTGGTTTCCTGCACCAACACAAGTGCGAAAAGTGGTTTTTCAACACTAACACAAGTGCGAAAAGTGGTTTTTCAACACTATCACAAGTGCAAAAAGTGTTTTTTCCACACTAATACAAGTGCAAAAGTGGTTTCCTGCACCAACACAAGTGCGAAAAGTGGTTTTTCAACACTAACACAAGTGCGAAAAGTGGTTTTTCAACACTATCACAAGTGCAAAAAGTGTTTTTTCCACACTAATACAAGTGCAAAAGTGGTTTCCTGCACCAACACAAGTGCGAAAAGTGGTTTTTCAACACTAACACGAGTGCGAAAAGTGGTTTTTCAACACTAACACAAGTGCGAAAAGTGGTTTTTCAACACTATCACAAGTGCAAAAAGTGTTTTTTCCACACTAATACAAGTGCAAAAGTGGTTTCCTGCACCAACACAAGTGCGAAAAGTGGTTTTTCAACACTAACACAAGTGCGAAAAGTGGTTTTTCAACACTATCACAAGTGCAAAAAGTGTTTTTTCCACACTAATACAAGTGCAAAAGTGGTTTCCTGCACCAACACAAGTGCGAAAAGTGCTTTTTCAACACTAACACAAGTGCGAAAAGTGGTTTTTCAACAATAACACAAGTGCGAAAAGTGCTTTTTCAACAATAACACAAGTGAGAAAAGTGGTTTTTCCACACTAATACAAGTGCAAAGGTGGTTTCCTGCACCAACACAAGTGCAAAATTGGTTTCCTGCACCAACACAAGTGCGAAAAGTGGTTTTTCAACGCTAACATAAGTGCGAAAAGTGGTTTTTCAACACGATCACAAGTGCAAAAAGTGTTTTTTCCACACTAATACAAGTGCAAAAGTGGTTTCCTGCACCAACACAAGTGCGAAAAGTGGTTTTTCAACACTAACACAAGTGCGAAAAGTGGTTTTTCAACACTAACACAAGTGCGAAAAGTGGTTTTTCAACACTATCACAAGTGCAAAAAGTGTTTTTTCCACACTAATACAAGTGCAAAAGTGGTTTCCTGCAACAACACAAGTGCGAAAAGTGGTTTTTCAACACTAACACGAGTGCGAAAAGTGGTTTTTCAACACTATCACAAGTGCAAAAAGTGTTTTTTCCACACTAATACAAGTGCAAAAGTGGTTTCCTGCACCAACACACGTGCGAAAAGTGGTTTTTCAACACTAACACAAGTGCGAAAAGTGGTTTTTCAACAATAACACAAGTGCGAAAAGTGCTTTTTCAACAATAACACAAGTGCGAAAAGTGGTTTTTCCACACTAATACAAGTGCAAAGGTGGTTTCCTGCACCAACACAAGTGCAAAAGTGGTTTCTTGCACCAACACAAGTGCGAAAAGTGGTTTTTCAACACTAACACAAGTGCAAAAAGTCGTTTTTCAACACTATCACAAGTGCAAAAAGTGTTTTTTCCACACTAATACAAGTGCAAAAGTGGTTTCCTGCACCAACACAAGTGCGAAAAGTGGTTTTTCAACACTAACACAGGTGCGAAAAGTGGTTTTTCCACACTAATACAAGTGCAAAAGTGGTTTCCTGCACCAACACAAGTGCGAAAAGTGGTTTTTCAACACTAACACAAGTGCTAAAAGTGGTTTTTCAACACTATCACAAGTGCAAAAAGTGTTTTTTCCACACTAATACAAGTGCAAAAGTGGTTTCCTGCACCAACACAAGTGCGAAAAGTGGTTTTTCAACACTAACACAAGTGCGAAAAGTGGTTTTTCAACACTAACACAAGTGCGAAAAGTGGTTTTTCAACACTATCACAAATGCAAAAAGTGTTTTTTCCACACTAATACAAGTGCAAAAGTGGTTTCCTGCACCAACACAAGTGCGAAAAGTGGTTTTTCAACACTAACACGAGTGCGAAAAGTGGTTTTTCAACACTAACACAAGTGCGAAAAGTGGTTTTTCAACACTATCACAAGTGCAAAAAGTGTTTTTTCCACACTAATACAAGTGCAAAAGTGGTTTCCTGCACCAACACAAGTGCGAAAAGTAGTTTTTCAACACTAACACAAGTGCGAAAAGTGGTTTTTCAACACTATCACAAGTGCAAAAAGTGTTTTTTCCACACTAATACAAGTGCAAAAGTGGTTTCCTGCACCAACACAAGTGCGAAAAGTGGTTTTTCAACACTAACATAAGTGCGAAAAGTGGTTTT
Source organism: Myxine glutinosa (assembly GCF_964187855.1). Taxonomy (NCBI): domain Eukaryota; kingdom Metazoa; phylum Chordata; class Myxini; order Myxiniformes; family Myxinidae; genus Myxine; species Myxine glutinosa. The sequence goes on from NW_027616791.1 coordinate 27,009, forward strand.
TCAACAATAACACAAGTGCGAAAAGTGCTTTTTCAACAATAACACAAGTGCGAAAAGTGGTTTTTCCACACTAATACAAGTGCAAAGGTGGTTTCCTGCACCAACTCAAGTGCAAAATTGGTTTCCTGCACCAACACAAGTGCGAAAAGTGGTTTTTCAACACTAACACAAGTGCGAAAAGTGGTTTTTCAACACTATCACAAGTGCAAAAAGTGTTTTTTCCACACTAATACAAGTGCAAAAGTGGTTTCCTGCACCAACACAAGTGCGAAAAGTGGTTTTTCAACACTAACACAAGTGCGAAAAGTGGTTTTTCAACACTATCACAAGTGCAAAAAGTGTTTTTTCCACACTAATACAAGTGCAAAAGTGGTTTCCTGCACCAACACAAGTGCGAAAAGTGGTTTTTCAACACTAACACGAGTGCGAAAAGTGGTTTTTCAACACTAACACAAGTGCGAAAAGTGGTTTTTCAACACTATCACAAGTGCAAAAAGTGTTTTTTCCACACTAATACAAGTGCAAAAGTGGTTTCCTGCACCAACACAAGTGCGAAAAGTGGTTTTTCAACACTAACACAAGTGCGAAAAGTGGTTTTTCAACACTAACACAAGTGCGAAAAGTGGTTTTTCAACACTATCACAAGTGCAAAAAGTGTTTTTTCCACACTAATACAAGTGCAAAAGTGGTTTCCTGCACCAACACAAGTGCGAAAAGTGGGTTTTCAACACTAACACGAGTGCGAAAAGTGGTTTTTCAACACTATCACAAGTGCAAAAAGTGTTTTTTCCACACTAATACAAGTGCAAAAGTGGTTTCCTGCACCAACACACGTGCGAAAAGTGGTTTTTCAACACTAACACAAGTGCGAAAAGTGGTTTTTCAACAATAACACAAGTGCGAAAAGTGCTTTTTCAACAATAACACAAGTGCGAAAAGTGGTTTTCCACACTAATACAAGTGCAAAGGTGGTTTCCTGCACCAACACAAGTGCAAAAGTGGTTTCTTGCACCAACACAAGTGCGAAAAGTGGTTTTTCAACACTAACACAAGTGCAAAAAGTCGTTTTTCAACACTATCACAAGTGCAAAAAGTGTTTTTTCCACACTAATACAAGTGCAAAAGTGGTTTCCTGCACCAACACAAGTGCGAAAAGTGGTTTTTCAACACTAACACAGGTGCGAAAAGTGGTTTTTCCACACTAATACAAGTGCAAAAGTGGTTTCCTGCACCAACACAAGTGCGAAAAGTGGTTTTTCAACACTAACACAAGTGCTAAAAGTGGTTTTTCAACACTATCACAAGTGCAAAAAGTGTTTTTTCCACACTAATACAAGTGCAAAAGTGGTTTCCTGCACCAACACAAGTGCGAAAAGTGGTTTTTCAACACTAACACAAGTGCGAAAAGTGGTTTTTCAACACTAACACAAGTGCGAAAAGTGGTTTTTCAACACTATCACAAATGCAAAAAGTGTTTTTTCCACACTAATACAAGTGCAAAAGTGGTTTCCTGCACCAACACAAGTGCGAAAAGTGGTTTTTCAACACTAACACGAGTGCGAAAAGTGGTTTTTCAACACTAACACAAGTGCGAAAAGTGGTTTTTCAACACTATCACAAGTGCAAAAAGTGTTTTTTCCACACTAATACAAGTGCAAAAGTGGTTTCCTGCACCAACACAAGTGCGAAAAGTAGTTTTTCAACACTAACACAAGTGCGAAAAGTGGTTTTTCAACACTATCACAAGTGCAAAAAGTGTTTTTTCCACACTAATACAAGTGCAAAAGTGGTTTCCTGCACCAACACAAGTGCGAAAAGTGGTTTTTCAACACTAACACAAGTGCGAAAAGTGGTTTTTCAACAATAACACAAGTGCGAAAAGTGCTTTTTCAACAATAACACAAGTGCGAAAAGTGGTTTTTCCACACTAATACAAGTGCAAAGGTGGTTTCCTGCACCAACTCAAGTGCAAAATTGGTTTCCTGCACCAACACAAGTGCGAAAAGTGGTTTTTCAACACTAACACAAGTGCGAAAAGTGGTTTTTCAACACTATCACAAGTGCAAAAAGTGTTTTTTCCACACTAATACAAGTGCAAAAGTGGTTTCCTGCACCAACACAAGTGCGAAAAGTGGTTTTTCAACACTAACACAAGTGCGAAAAGTGGTTTTTCAACACTATCACAAGTGCAAAAAGTGTTTTTTCCACACTAATACAAGTGCAAAAGTGGTTTCCTGCACCAACACAAGTGCGAAAAGTGGTTTTTCAACACTAACACGAGTGCGAAAAGTGGTTTTTCAACACTAACACAAGTGCGAAAAGTGGTTTTTCAACACTATCACAAGTGCAAAAAGTGTTTTTTCCACACTAATACAAGTGCAAAAGTGGTTTCCTGCACCAACACAAGTGCGAAAAGTGGTTTTTCAACACTAACACAAGTGCGAAAAGTGGTTTTTCAACACTATCACAAGTGCAAAAAGTGTTTTTTCCACACTAATACAAGTGCAAAAGTGGTTTCCTGCACCAACACAAGTGCGAAAAGTGCTTTTTCAACACTAACACAAGTGCGAAAAGTGGTTTTTCAACAATAACACAAGTGCGAAAAGTGCTTTTTCAACAATAACACAAGTGAGAAAAGTGGTTTTTCCACACTAATACAAGTGCAAAGGTGGTTTCCTGCACCAACACAAGTGCAAAATTGGTTTCCTGCACCAACACAAGTGCGAAAAGTGGTTTTTCAACGCTAACACAAGTGCGAAAAGTGGTTTTTCAACACGATCACAAGTGCAAAAAGTGTTTTTTCCACACTAATACAAGTGCAAAAGTGGTTTCCTGCACCAACACAAGTGCGAAAAGTGGTTTTTCAACACTAACACAAGTGCGAAAAGTGGTTTTCACACTAACACAAGTGCGAAAAGTGGTTTTTCAACACTATCACAAGTGCAAAAAGTGTTTTTTCCACACTAATACAAGTGCAAAAGTGGTTTCCTGCAACAACACAAGTGCGAAAAGTGGTTTTTCAACACTAACACGAGTGCGAAAAGTGGTTTTTCAACACTAACACAAGTGCGAAAAGTGGTTTTTCAACACTATCACAAGTGCAAAAAGTGTTTTTTCCACACTAATACAAGTGCAAAAGTGGTTTCCTGCACCAACACAAGTGCGAAAAGTGGTTTTTCAACACTAACACAAGTGCGAAAAGTGGTTTTTCAACACTATCACAAGTGCAAAAAGTGTTTTTTCCACACTAATACAAGTGCAAAAGTGGTTTCCTGCACCAACACAAGTGCGAAAAGTGGTTTTTCAACACTAACACAAGTGCGAAAAGTGGTTTTTCAACAATAACACAAGTGCGAAAAGTGCTTTTTCAACAATAACACAAGTGCGAAAAGTGGTTTTTCCACACTAATACAAGTGCAAAGGTGGTTTCCTGCACCAACACAAGTGCAAAAGTGGTTTCTTGCACCAACACAAGTGCGAAAAGTGGTTTTTCAACACTAACACAAGTGCAAAAAGTGGTTTTTCAACACTATCACAAGTGCAAAAAGTGTTTTTTCCACACTAATACAAGTGCAAAAGTGGTTTCCTGCACCAACACAAGTGTGAAAAGTGGTTTTTCAACACTAACACAAGTGCGAAAAGTGGTTTTTCAACACTAACACAAGTGCGAAAAGTGGTTTTTCCACACTAATACAAGTGCAAAAGTGGTTTCCTGCACCAACACAAGTGCGAAAAGTGGTTTTTCAACACTAACACAAGTGCTAAAAGTGGTTTTTCAACACTATCACAAGTGCAAAAAGTGTTTTTTCCACACTAATACAAGTGCAAAAGTGGTTTCCTGCACCAACACAAGTGCGAAAAGTGGTTTTCAACACTAACACAAGTGCGAAAAGTGGTTTTTCAACACTAACACAAGTGCGAAAAGTGTTTCTTCCACACTAATACAAGTGCAAAAGTGGTTTCCTGCACCAACACAAGTGCGAAAAGTGGTTTTTCAACACTAACACAAGTGCGAAAAGTGGTTTTCAACACTATCACAAGTGCAAAAAGTGTTTTTTCCACACTAGTACAAGTGCAAAAGTGGTTTCCTGCACCAACACAAGTGCGAAAAGTGGTTTTTCAACACTAACACAAGTGCGAAAAGTGGTTTTTCAACACTATCACAAGTGCAAAAAGTGTTTTTTCCACACTAATACAAGTGCAAAAGTGGTTTCCTGCACCAACACAAGTGCGAAAAGTGGTTTTTCAACACTAACACAAGTGCGAAAAGTGGTTTTTCAAAGTGCGAAAAGTGCTTTTTCAACAATAACACAAGTGCGAAAAGTGGTTTTTCCACACTAATACAAGTGCAAAAGTGGTTTCCTGCACCAACACAAGTGCAAAAGTGGTTTCCTGCACCAACACAAGTGCGAAAAGTGGTTTTTCAACACTAACACAAGTGCGAAAAGTGGTTTTTCAACACTATCACAAGTGCAAAAAGTGTTTTTCCACACTAATACAAGTGCAAAAGTGGTTTCCTGCACCAACACAAGTGCGAAAAGTGGTTTTTCAACACTAACACGAGTGCGAAAAGTGGTTTTTCAACACTAACACAAGTGCGAAAAGTGGTTTTCCAACACTATCACAAGTGCAAAAAGTGTTTTTTCCACACTAATACAAGTGCAAAAGTGGTTTCCTGCACCAACACAAGTGCGAAAAGTGGTTTTTCAACACTAACACGAGTGCGAAAAGTGGTTTTTCAACACTAACACAAGTGCGAAAAGTGGTTTTCCAACACTATCAACAAGTGCAAAAAGTGTTTTTTCCACACTAATACAAGTGCAAAAGTGGTTTCCTGCACCAACACAAGTGCGAAAAGTGGTTTTTCAACACTAACACAAGTGCGAAAAGTGGTTTTTCAACAATAACACAAGTGCAAAAAGTGCTTTTGCAACAATAACACAAGTGCGAAAAGTGGTTTTTCCACCACTAATACAAGTGCAAAGGTGGTTTCCTGCACCAACACAAGTGCAAAATTGGTTTCCTGCACCAACACAAGTGCGAAAAGTGGTTTTTTCAACACTAACACAAGTGCGAAAAGTGGTTTTTCAACACTATCACAAGTGCAAAAAGTGTTTTTTCCACACTAATACAAGTGCAAAAGTGGTTTCCTGCACCAACACAAGTGCGAAAAGTGGTTTTTCAACACTAACACAAGTGCGAAAGTGGTTTTTCAACACTAACACAAGTGCGAAAAGTGGTTTTTCAACACTATCACAAGTGCAAAAAGTGTTTTTTCCACACTAATACAAGTGCAAAAGTGGTTTCCTGCACCAACACAAGTGCGAAAAGTGGTTTTTCAACACTAACACGAGTGCGAAAAGTGGTTTTTCAACACTAACACAAGTGCGAAAAGTGGTTTTTCAACACTAACACAAGTGCGAAAAGTGGTTTTTCCACACTAATACAAGTGCAAAAGTGGTTTCCTGCACCAACACAAGTGCGAAAAGTGGTTTTTCAACACTAACACAAGTGCGAAAAGTGGTTTTTCAACACTAACACAAGTGCGAAAAGTCGTTTTTCAACACTATCACAAGTGCAAAAAGTGTTTTTTTCCACACTAATACAAGTGCAAAAGTGGTTTCCTGCACCAACACAAGTGCGAAAAGTGGTTTTTCAACACTAACACAAGTGCGAAAAGTGGTTTTTCAACACTAACACAAGTGCGAAAAGTGGTTTTTCCACACTAATACAAGTGCAAAAGTGGTTTCCTGCACCAACACAAGTGCGAAAAGTGGTTTTTTCAACACTGAACACAAGTGCGAAAAGTGGTTTTTCTGCACTATCACAAGTGCAAAAAGTGTTTTTCCACACTAATACAAGTGCAAAAGTGGTTTCCTGCACCAACACAAGTGCGAAAAGTGGTTTTTTTAACACTAACGCAAGTGCGAAAAGTGGTTTTTCAACACTAACACAAGTGCGAAAAGTGTTTTTTCCACACTAATACAAGTGCAAAAGTGGTTTCCTGCACCAACACAAGTGCGAAAAGTGGTTTTTCAACACTAACACAAGTGCGAAAAATGGTTTTTCAACACTAACACAAGTGCGAAAAGTGGTTTTTCAACACTATCACAAGTGCAGAAAGTGTTTTTTCCACACTATAAACAAGTGCAAAAGTGGTTTCCTGCACCAACACAAGTGCGAAAAGTGGTTTTTCAACACTAACACAAGTGCGAAAAGTGGTTTTTTCAACACTAACACAAGTGCGAAAAGTGGTTTTTCCACACTAATACAAGTGCAAAAGTGGTTTCCTGCACCAACACAAGTGCGAAAAGTGGTTTTTCAACACTAACACAAGTGCGAAAAGTGGTTTTTCAACACTATCACAAGTGCAAAAAGTGTTTTTTCCACACTAATACAAGTGCAAAAGTGGTTTCCTGCACCAACACAAGTGCGAGAAGTGGTTTTTCAACACTAACACAAGTACGGAAAGTGGTTTTTCAACACTAACACAAGTGCGAAAAGTCGTTTTCAACACTATCACAAGTGCAAAAAGTGTTTTTTCCACACTAATACAAGTGCAAATTGCAAAAGTGGTTTCATGCACAAACACAAGTGCGAAAAGTGGTTTTTAAACACTAACACAAGTGCGAAAAGTGGTTTTTCAACACTAACACAAGTGCGAAAAGTGGTTTTTTTCCACACTAATATAAGTGCAAAAGTGGTTTCCTGCACCAACACAAGTGCGAAAAAGTGGTTTTTCAACACTAACACAAGTGCGAAAAGTGGTTTTTCTACACTATCACAAGTGCAAAAAGTGTTTTTTCCACACTAATACAAGTGCAAAAGTGGTTTCCTGCACCAACACAAGTGCGAAACGTGGTTTTTTAACACTAACACAAGTGCGAAAAGTGGTTTTTCAACACTAACACAAGTGCGAAAAGTGGTTTTTCAACACTACACAAGTGCGAAAAGTGTTTTTTCCACACTAGTACAAGTGCAAAAGTGGTTTCCTGCACCAACACAAGTGCAAAAAGTGTTTTTTTCAACACTAACACAAGTGCGAAAAGTGGGTTTTCAACACTATCACAAGTGCAAAAAGTGTTTTTTCCACACTAATACAAGTGCAAAAGTGGTTTCCTGCACCAACACAAGTGCGAGAAGTGGTTTTTCAACACTAACACAAGTGCGGAAAGTGGTTTTTCAACACTAACGCAAGTGCGAAAAGTCGTTTTTCAACACTATCACAAGTGCAAAAAGTGTTTTTTCCACACTAATACAAGTGCAAAAGTGGTTTCCTGCACCAACACAAGTGCGAAAAGTGGTTTTTCAACACTAACACAAGTGCGAAAGTGGTTTTTCAACACTAACACAATGTGTGAAAAGTGGTTTTTCCACACTAATACAAGTGCAAAAGTGGTTTCCTGCACCAACACAAGTGCGAAAAGTGGTTTTTTAACACTAACACAAGTGCGAAAAGTGGTTTTTCTACACTATCACAAGTGCAAAAAGTGTTTTTTCCACACTAATACAAGTGCAAAAGTGGTTTCCTGCACCAACACAAGTGCGAAAAGTGGTTTTTTAACACTAACACAAGTGCGAAAAGTGGTTTTTCAACACTAACACAAGTGCGAAAAGTGGTTTTTCAACACTAACACAAGTGCGAAAAGTGTTTTTTCCACACTAATGCAAGTGCAAAAGTGGTTTCCTGCACCAACACAAGTGCGAAAAGTGGTTTTTCAACACTAACACAAGTGCAAAAAATGGTTTTTCAACACTAACACAAGTACGAAAAGTGGTTTTTCAACACTATCACAAGTGCAAAAAGTGTTTTTTCCACACTAATACAAGTGCAAAAGTGGTTTCCTGCACCAACACAAGTGCAAAAAGTGGTTTTTCAACACTAACACAAGTGCGAAAAGTGGTTTTTCAACACTATCACAAGTGCAAAAAGTGTTTTTTCCACACTAATACAAGTGCAAAAGTGGTTTTCCTGCACCAACACAAGTGCGAAAAGTGGTTTTTCAACACTAACACAAGTGCGAAAAGTGGTTTTTCAACACTAACACAAGTGCGAAAAGTGGTTTTTTCCACACTAATACAAGTGCAAAAGTGGTTTCCTGCACCAACACAAGTGCGAAAAGTGGTTTTTCAACACTAACACAAGTGCGAAAAGTGGTTTTTCAACACTAACACATGTGCAAAAGTGGTTTCCTGCACCAACACAAGTGCGAGAAGTGGTTTTTCAACACTAGCACAAGTGCGGAAAGTGGTTTTCAACACTAACACAAGTGCGAAAAGTCGTTTTTCAACACTATCACAAGTGCAAAAAGTGTTTTTTCCACACTAATACAAGTGCAAAAGTGGTTTCCTGCACCAACACAAGTGCGAAAAGGGGTTTTTCAACACTAACACAAGTGCGAAAAGTGGTTTTTCAACACTAACACAAGTGTGAAAAGTGGTTTATCCACACTAATACAAGTGCAAAGTGGTTTCCTGCACCAACACAAGTGCGAAAAGTGGTTTTTCAACACTAACACAAGTGCGAAAAGTGGTTTTTCTACACTATCACAAGTGCAAAAAGTGTTTTTTTCCACACTAATACAAGTGCAAAAGTGGTTTCCTGCACCAACACAAGTGCGAAAAGTGGTTTTTTAACACTACACAAGTGCGAAAAGTGGTTTTTCAACACTAACACAAGTGCGAAAAGTGGTTTTTCAACACTATCACAAGTGCAAAAAGTGTTTTTTCCACACTAATACAAGTGCAAAAGTGGTTTCCTGCACCAGCACAAGTGCGAAAAGTGGTTTTTCAACACTAACACAAGTGCGAAAAGTGGTTTTTCAACACTATCACAAGTGCAAAAAGTGTTTTTTCCACACTAATACAAGTGCAAAAGTGGTTTCCTGCACCAACACAAGTGCGAGAAGTGGTTTTTCAACACCAACACAAGTGCGGAAAGTGGTTTTTCAACACTAACACAAGTGCGAAAAGTCGTTTTTCAACACTATCACAAGTGCAAAAAGTGTTTTTTCCACACTAATACAAGTGCAAAAGTGGTTTCCTGCACCAACACAAGTGCGAAAAGTGGTTTTTCAACACTAACACAAGTGCGAAAAGTGGTTTTTCAACACTAACACAAGTGCGAAAAGTGGTTTTTCCACACTAATACAAGTGCAAAAGTGGTTTCCTGCACCAACACAAGTGCGAAAAGTGGTTTTTCTACACTAACACAAGTGCGAAAAGTGGTTTTCTACACTATCACAAGTGCAAAAAGTGTTTTTTCCACACTAATACAAGTGCAAATTGCAAAAGTGGTTTCCTGCACCAACACAAGTGCGAAAAGTGGTTTTTCAACACTAACACAAGTGCGAAAAGTGGTTTTTCAACACTGAACACAAGTGCGAAAAGTGGTTTTTCAACACTATCACAAGTGCAAAAAGTGTTTTTTCCACACTAATACAAGTGCAAAAGTGGTTTCCTGCACCAACACAAGTGCGAAAAGTGGTTTTTCAACACTAACACGAGTGCGAAAAGTGGTTTTTCAACACTAACACAAGTGCGAAAAGTGGTTTTTCAACACTAACACAAGTGCGAAAAGTGGTTTTTCCACACTAATACAAGTGCAAAAGTGGTTTCCTGCACCAACACAAGTGCGAAAAGTGGTTTTTCAACACTAACACAAGTGCGAAAAGTGGTTTTTCAACACTAACACAAGTGCGATAAAGTCGTTTTTCAACACTATCACAAGTGCAAAAAGTGTTTTTTTCCACACTAATACAAGTGCAAAAGTGGTTTCCCTGCACCAACACAAGTGCGAAAAGTCGTTTTTCAACACTAACACAAGTGCGAAAAGTGGTTTTTCAACACTAACACAAGTGCGAAAAGTGGTTTTTCCACACTAATACAAGTGCAAAAGTGGTTTCCTGCACCAACACAAGTGCGAAAGTGGTTTTTCAACACTAACACAAGTGCGAAAAGTGGTTTTTCTGCACTATCACAAGTGCAAAAAGTGTTTTTTTCCACACTAATACAAGTGCAAAAGTGGTTTCCCTGCACCAACACAAGTGCGAAAAGTGGTTTTTTTAACACTAACGCAAGTGCGAAAAGTGGTTTTTCAACACTAACACAAGTGCGAAAAGTGTTTTTTCCACACTAATACAAGTGCAAAAGTGGTTTCCTGCACCAACACAAGTGCGAAAAGTGGTTTTTTCAACACTAACACAAGTGCGAAAAATGGTTTTCAACACTAACACAAGTGCGAAAAGTGGTTTTTCAACACTATCACAAGTGCAGAAAGTGTTTTTCCACACTATAACAAGTGCAAAAGTGGTTTCCTGCACCAACACAAGTGCGAAAAGTGGTTTTTCAACACTAACACAAGTGCGAAAAGTGGTTTTTCAACACTAACACAAGTGCGAAAAGTGGTTTTTCCACACTAATACAAGTGCAAAAGTGGTTTCCTGCACCAACACAAGTGCGAAAAGTGGTTTTTCAACACTAACACAAGTGCGAAAAGTGGTTTTTCAACACTATCACAAGTGCAAAAAGTGTTTTTTTCCACACTAATACAAGTGCAAAAGTGTGTTTCCTGCACCAACACAAGTGCGAGAAGTGGTTTTTCAACACTAACACAAGTACGGAAAGTGGTTTTTCAACACTAACACAAGTGCGAAAAGTCGTTTTCAACACTATCACAAGTGCAAAAAAGTGTTTTTTCCACACTAATACAAGTGCAAATTGCAAAGTGGTTTCATGCACAAACACAAGTGCGAAAAGTGGTTTTAAACACTAACACAAGTGCGAAAAGTGGTTTTTCAACACTAACACAAGTGCGAAAAGTGGTTTTTTCCACACTAATATAAGTGCAAAAGTGGTTTCCTGCACCAACACAAGTGCGAAAAGTGGTTTTTCAACACTAACACAAGTGCGAAAAGTGGTTTTTCTACACTATCACAAGTGCAAAAAGTGTTTTTTCCACACTAATACAAGTGCAAAAGTGGTTTCCTGCACCAACACAAGTGCGAAACGTGGTTTTTTAACACTAACACAAGTGCGAAAAGTGGTTTTTCAACACTAACACAAGTGCGAAAAGTGGTTTTTCAACACTAACACAAGTGCGAAAGTGTTTTTTCCACACTAGTACAAGTGCAAAAGTGGTTTCCTGCACCAACACAAGTGCAAAAAGTGTTTTTTCAACACTAACACAAGTGCGAAAAGTGGGTTTTCAACACTATCACAAGTGCAAAAAGTGTTTTTTCCACACTAATACAAGTGCAAAAGTGGTTTCCTGCACCAACACAAGTGCGAAAAGTGGTTTTTTAACACTAACACAAGTGCGAAAAGTGGTTTTTCAACACTAACACAAGTGCGAAAAGTGGTTTTTCAACACTATCACAAGTGCAAAAAGTGTTTTTTCCACACTAATACAAGTGCAAAAGTGGTTTCCTGCACCAGCACAAGTGCGAAAAGTGGTTTTTCAACACTAACCACAAGTGCGAAAAGTGGTTTTTCAACACTATCACAAGTGCAAAAAGTGTTTTTTTCCACACTAATACAAGTGCAAAAGTGGTTTCCTGCACCAACACAAGTGCGAGAAGTGGTTTTTCAACACCAACACAAGTGCGGAAAGTGGTTTTTCAACACTAACACAAGTGCGAAAAGTCGTTTTTCAACACTATCACAAGTGCAAAAAGTGTTTTTTCCACACTAATACAAGTGCAAAAGTGGTTTCCTGCACCAACACAAGTGCGAAAAGTGGTTTTTCAACACTAACACAAGTGCGAAAAGTGTTTTTCAACACTAACACAAGTGCGAAAAGTGGTTTTTCCACACTAATACAAGTGCAAAAGTGGTTTCCTGCACCAAGGACAAGTGCGAAAAGTGGTTTTTCTACACTAACACAAGTGCGAAAAGTGGTTTTTCTACACTATCACAAGTGCAAAAAGTGTTTTTTCCACACTAATACAAGTGCAAATTGCAAAAGTGGTTTCATGCACCAACACAAGTGCGAAAAGTGGTTTTTCAACACTAACACAAGTGCGAAAAGTGGTTTTTCAACACTAACACAAGTGCGAAAGTGTTTATCCACACTAATATAAGTGCAAAAGTGTTTCCTGCACCAACACAAGTGCGAAAAGTGGTTTTTCAACACTAACACAAGTGCGAAAAGTGGTTTTTCTACACTATCACAAGTGCAAAAAGTGTTTTTTCCACACTAATACAAGTGCATAAAGTGGTTTCCTGCACCAACACAAGTGCGAAAAGTGGTTTTTTAAACACTAACCACAAGTGCGAAAAGTGGTTTTTCAACACTAACACAAGTGCGAAAAGTGGTTTTTCAACACTAACACAAGTGCGAAAAGTGTTTTTTTCCACACTAATGCAAGTGCAAAAGTGGTTTCCTGCACCAACACAAGTGCGAAAAGTGGTTTTTTCAACACTAACACAAGTGCGAAAATGGTTTTTCAACACTAACACAAGTGCGAAAAGTGGTTTTTCAACACTATCACAAGTGCAAAAAGTGTTTTTTCCACACTAATACAAGTGCAAAAGTGGTTTCCTGCACCAACACAAGTGCGAAAAGTGGTATTTCAACACTAACACAAGTGCGAAAAGTGTTTTTTCAACACTATCACAAGTGCAAAAAGTGTTTTTTCCACACTAATACAAGTGCAAAAGTGGTTTCCTGCACCAACACAAGTGCGAAAAGTGGTTTTTCAACACTAACACAAGTGCGAAAAGTGGTTTTTCAACACTAACACAAGTGCGAAAAGTGGTTTTTCCACACTAATACAAGTGCAAAAGTGGTTTCCTGCACCAACACAAGTGCGAAAAGTGGTTTTTCAACACTAACACAAGTGCGAAAAGTGGTTTTTCAACACTAACACAAGTGCGAAAAGTGGTTTTTCCACACTAATACAAGTGCAAAAGTGGTTTCCTGCACCAACACAAGTGCGAAAAGTGGTTTTTCTACACTAACACAAGTGCGAAAAGTGGTTTTTTCTACACTATCACAAGTGCAAAAAGTGTTTTTTCCCACACTAATACAAGTGCAAATTGCAAAAGTGGTTTCATGCACCAACACAAGTGCGAAAAGTGGTTTTTCAACACTAACACAAGTGCGAAAAGTGGTTTTTCAACACTAACACAAGTGCGAAAAGTGTTTATCCACACTAATATAAGTGCAAAAGTGGTTTCCTGCACCAACACAAGTGCGAAAAGTGGTTTTTCAACACTAACACAAGTGCGAAAAGTGGTTTTTCTACACTATCACAAGTGCAAAAAGTGTTTTTTCCACACTAATACAAGTGCAAAAGTGGTTTCCTGCACCAACACAAGTGCGAAAAGTGGTTTTTTAACACTAACACAAGTGCGAAAAGTGGTTTTTCAACACTAACACAAGTGCGAAAAGTGGTTTTTCAACACTAAACACAAGTGCGAAAAGTGTTTTTTCCACACTAATGCAAGTGCACAAAGTGGTTTCCTGCACCAACACAAGTGCGAAAAGTGGTTTTTCAACACTAACACAAGTGCGAAAAATGGTTTTTCAACACTAACACAAGTGCGAAAAGTGGTTTTTCAACACTATCACAAGTGCAAAAAGTGTTTTTTCCACACTAATACAAGTGCAAAAGTGGTTTCCTGCACCAACACAAGTGCGAAAAGTGGTTTTTCAACACTAACACAAGTGCGAAAAGTGGTTTTCAACACTATCACAAGTGCAAAAAGTGTTTTTTCCACACTAATACAAGTGCAAAAAGTGGTTTCCTGCACCAACACAAGTGCGAAAAGTGGTTTTTCAACACTAACACAAGTGCGAAAAGTGGTTTTTTCAACACTAACACAAGTGCGAAAAGTGGTTTTTCCACACTAATACAAGTGCAAAAAGTGGTTTCCTGCACCAACACAAGTGCGAAAAGTGGTTTTTCAACACTAACACAAGTGCGAAAAGTGGTTTTTCAACACTAACACAAGTGCGAAAAGTGGGTTTTTCCACACTAATACAAGTGCAAAAGTGGTTTCTTGCACCAACACAAGTGCGAAAAGTGGTTTTTCAACACTAACACAAGTGCGAAAAGTGGTTTTTCAACACTATCACAAGTGCAAAAAGTGTTTTTTTCCACACTAATACAAGTGCAAAAGTGGTTTCCTGCACCAACACAAGTGCGAGAAGTGGTTTTTCAACACTAACACAAGTACGGAAAAGTGGTTTTTCAACACTAACACAAGTGCGAAAGTGTTTTTCAACACTAACACAAGTGCGAAAAGTGGTTTATCCACACTAATATAAGTGCAAAAGTGGTTTCCCTGCACCAACACAAGTGCGAAAAGTGGTTTTTCAACACTAACACAAGTGCGAAAAGTGGTTTTTTCTACACTATCACAAGTGCAAAAAGTGTTTTTTCCACACTAATACAAGTGCAAAAGTGGTTTCCTGCACCAACACAAGTGCGAAAAGTGGTTTTTTAACACTAACACAAGTGCGAAAAGTGGTTTTTCAACACTACACAAGTGCGAAAAGTGGTTTTTCAACACTAACACAAGTGCGAAAAGTGTTTTTTCCACACTAATGCAAGTGCAAAAGTGGTTTCCTGCACCAACACAAGTGCGAAAAGTGGTTTTCAACACTAACACAAGTGCGAAAAATGGTTTTTCAACACTAACACAAGTGCGAAAAGTGGTTTTTCAACACTATCACAAGTGCAAAAAGTGTTTTTTCCACACTAATACAAGTGCAAAAGTGGTTTCCTGCACCAACACAAGTGCGAAAAGTGGTTTTTCAACACTAACACAAGTGCGAAAAGTGGTTTTTCAACACTATCACAAGTGCAAAAAGTGTTTTTTCCACACTAATACAAGTGCAAAAGTGGTTGTTTCCTGCACCAACACAAGTGCGAAAAGTGGTTTTTCAACACTAACACAAGTGCGAAAAGTGGTTTTTCAACACTAACACAAGTGCGAAAAGTGGTTTTTCCACACTAATACAAGTGCAAAAGTGGTTTCCTGCACCAACACAAGTGCGAAAAGTGGTTTTTCAACACTAACACAAGTGCGAAAAGTGGTTTTTCAACACTAACACAAGTGCGAAAAGTCGTTTTTCAACACTATCACAAGTGCAAAAAGTGTTTTTTCCACACTAATACAAGTGCAAAAGTGGTTTCCTGCACCAACACAAGTGCGAAAAGTGGTTTTTCAACACTAACACAAGTGCGAAAAGTGGTTTTTCAACACTAACACAAGTGCGAAAAGTGGTTTTTCCACACTAATACAAGTGCAAAAGTGGTTTCCTGCACCAACACAAGTGCGAAAAGTGGTTTTTCAACACTAACACAAGTGCGAAAAGTGGTTTTTCTGCACTATCACAAGTGCAAAAAGTGTTTTTTCCACACTAATACAAGTGCAAAAGTGGTTTCCTGCACCAACACAAGTGCGAAAAGTGGTTTTTTTAACACTAACGCAAGTGCGAAAAGTGGTTTTTCAACACTAACACAAGTGCGAAAAGTGTTTTTCCACACTAATACAAGTGCAAAAGTGGTTTCCTGCACCAACACAAGTGCGAAAAGTGGTTTTTCAACACTAACACAAGTGCGAAAAATGGTTTTTCAACACTAACACAAGTGCGAAAAGTGGTTTTTCAACACTATCACAAGTGCAAAAAGTGTTTTTTCCACACTATAAACAAGTGCAAAAGTGGTTTCCTGCACCAACACAAGTGCGAAAAGTGGTTTTTCAACACTAACACAAGTGCGAAAAGTGGTTTTTCAACACTAACACAAGTGCGAAAAGTGGTTTTTCCACACTAATACAAGTGCAAAAGTGGTTTCCTGCACCAACACAAGTGCGAAAAGTGGTTTTTCAACACTAACACAAGTGCGAAAAGTGGTTTTTCAACACTATCACAAGTGCAAAAAGTGTTTTTTCCACACTAATACAAGTGCAAAAGTGGTTTCCTGCACCAAGACAAGTGCGAGAAGTGGTTTTTCAACACTAACACAAGTACGGAAAGTGGTTTTTCAACACTAACACAAGTGCGAAAAGTCGTTTTCAACACTATCACAAGTGCAAAAAGTGTTTTTTCCACACTAATACAAGTGCAAATTGCAAAATTGGTTTCATGCACCAACACAAGTGCGAAAAGTGGTTTTTAAACACTAACACAAGTGCGAAAAGTGGTTTTTCAACACTAACACAAGTGCGAAAAGTGGTTTTTCCACACTAATATAAGTGCAAAAGTGGTTTCCTGCACCAACACAAGTGCGAAAAGTGGTTTTTCAACACTAACACAAGTGCGAAAAGTGGTTTTTCTACACTATCACAAGTGCAAAAAGTGTTTTTTCCACACTAATACAAGTGCAAAAGTGGTTTCCTGCACCAACACAAGTGCGAAACGTGGTTTTTTTAACACTAACACAAGTGCGAAAAGTGGTTTTTCAACACTAACACAAGTGCGAAAAGTGGTTTTTCAACACTAACACAAGTGCGAAAAGTGTTTTTTCCACACTAATACAAGTGCAAAAGTGGTTTCCTGCACCAACACAAGTGCAAAAAGTGTTTTTTCAACACTAACACAAGTGCGAAAAGTGGGTTTTCAACACTATCACAAGTGCAAAAAGTGTTTTTTCCACACTAATACAAGTGCAAAAGTGGTTTCCTGCACCAACACAAGTGCGAGAAGTGGTTTTTCAACACTAACACAAGTGCGGAAAGTGGTTTTTCAACACTAACGCAAGTGCGAAAAGTCGTTTTTCAACACTATCACAAGTGCAAAAAGTGTTTTTTCCACACTAATACAAGTGCAAAAGTGGTTTCCTGCACCAACACAAGTGCGAAAAGTGGTTTTTCAACACTAACACAAGTGCGAAAAGTGGTTTTTCAACACTAACACAAGTGTGAAAAGTGGTTTTTCCACACTAATACAAGTGCAAAAGTGGTTTCCTGCACCAACACAAGTGCGAAAAGTGGTTTTTTAACACTAACACAAGTGCGAAAAGTGGTTTTTCTACACTATCACAAGTGCAAAAAGTGTTTTTTCCACACTAATACAAGTGCAAAAGTGGTTTCCTGCACCAACACAAGTGCGAAAAGTGGTTTTTTAACACTAACACAAGTGCGAAAAGTGGTTTTTCAACACTAACACAAGTGCGAAAAGTGGTTTTTCAACACTAACACAAGTGCGAAAAGTGTTTTTTCCACACTAATGCAAGTGCAAAAGTGGTTTCCTGCACCAACACAAGTGCGAAAAGTGGTTTTTCAACACTAACACAAGTGCAAAAAATGGTTTTTCAACACTAACAAAAGTACGAAAAGTGGTTTTTCAACACTATCACAAGTGCAAAAAGTGTTTTTTCCACACTAATACAAGTGCAAAAGTGGTTTCCTGCACCAACACAAGTGCAAAAAGGGGTTTTTCAACACTAACACAAGTGCGAAAAGTGGTTTTTCAACACTATCACAAGTGCAAAAAGTGTTTTTTCCACACTAATACAAGTGCAAAAGTGGTTTCCTGCACCAACACAAGTGCGAAAAGTGGTTTTTCAACACTAACACAAGTGCGAAAAGTGGTTTTTCAACACTAACACAAGTGCGAAAAGTGGTTTTTCCACACTAATACAAGTGCAAAAGTGGTTTCCTGCACCAACACAAGTGCGAAAAGTGGTTTTTCAACACTAACACAAGTGCGAAAAGTGGTTTTTCAACACTAACACATGTGCAAAAGTGGTTTCCTGCACCAACACAAGTGCGAGAAGTGGTTTTTCAACACTAGCACAAGTGCGGAAAGTGGTTTTTCAACACTAACACAAGTGCGAAAAGTCGTTTTTCAACACTATCACAAGTGCAAAAAGTGTTTTTTCCACACTAATACAAGTGCAAAAGTGGTTTCCTGCACCAACACAAGTGCGAAAAGGGGTTTTTCAACACTAACACAAGTGCGAAAAGTGGTTTTTCAACACTAAACACAAGTGTGAAAAGTGGTTTATCCACACTAATACAAGTGCAAAAGTGGTTTCCTGCACCAACACAAGTGCGAAAAGTGGTTTTTCAACACTAACACAAGTGCGAAAAGTGGTTTTTCTACACTATCACAAGTGCAAAAAGTGTTTTTTCCACACTAATACAAGTGCAAAAGTGGTTTCCTGCACCAACACAAGTGCGAAAAGTGGTTTTTTAACACTAACACAAGTGCGAAAAGTGGTTTTTCAACACTAACACAAGTGCGAAAAGTGGTTTTTTCAACACTATCACAAGTGCAAAAAGTGTTTTTTCCACACTAATACAAGTGCAAAAGTGGTTTCCTGCACCAGCACAAGTGCGAAAAGTGGTTTTTCAACACTAACACAAGTGCGAAAAGTGGTTTTTCAACACTATCACAAGTGCAAAAAGTGTTTTTTCCACACTAATACAAGTGCAAAAGTGGTTTCCTGCACCAACACAAGTGCGAGAAGTGGTTTTTCAACACCAACACAAGTGCGGAAAGTGGTTTTTCAACACTAACACAAGTGCGAAAAGTCGTTTTTCAACACTATCACAAGTGCAAAAAGTGTTTTTTCCACACTAATACAAGTGCAAAAGTGGTTTCCTGCACCAACACAAGTGCGAAAAGTGGTTTTTCAACACTAACACAAGTGCGAAAAGTGGTTTTTCAACACTAACACAAGTGCGAAAAGTGGTTTTTCCACACTAATACAAGTGCAAAAGTGGTTTCCTGCACCAACACAAGTGCGAAAAGTGGTTTTTCTACACTAACACAAGTGCGAAAAGTGGTTTTTCTACACTATCACAAGTGCAAAAAGTGTTTTTTTCCACACTAATACAAGTGCAAATTGCAAAAGTGGTTTCATGCACCAACACAAGTGTGAAAAGTGGTTTTTCAACACTAACACAAGTGCGAAAAGTGGTTTTTCAACACTAACACAAGTGCGAAAAGTGGTTTATCCACACTAATATAAGTGCAAAAGTGGTTTCCTGCACCAACACAAGTGCGAAAAGTGGTTTTTCAACACTAACACAAGTGCGAAAAGTGGTTTTTCTACACTATCACAAGTGCAAAAAGTGTTTTTTCCACACTAATACAAGTGCAAAAGTGGTTTCCTGCACCAACACAAGTGCGAAAAGTGGTTTTTTATAACACTAACACAAGTGCGAAAAGTGGTTTTTCAACACTAACACAAGTGCGAAAAGTGGTTTTTCAACACTAACACAAGTGCGAAAAGTGTTTTTTCCACACTAATGCAAGTGCAAAAGTGGTTTCCTGCACCAACACAAGTGCGAAAAGTGGTTTTTCAACACTAACACAAGTGCGAAAAATGGTTTTTCAACACTAACACAAGTGCGAAAAGTGGTTTTTCAACACTATCACAAGTGCAAAAAGTGTTTTTTCCACACTAATACAAGTGCAAAAGTGGTTTCCTGCACCAACACAAGTGCGAAAAGTGGTTTTTCAACACTAACACAAGTGCGAAAAGTGGTTTTTCAACACTATCACAAATGCAAAAAGTGTTTTTTCCACACTAATACAAGTGCAAAAGTGGTTTCCTGCACCAACACAAGTGCGAAAAGTGGTTTTTCAACACTAACACAAGTGCGAAAAGTGGTTTTTCAACACTAACACAAGTGCGAAAAGTGGTTTTTCCACACTAATACAAGTGCAAAAGTGGTTTCCTGCACCAACACAAGTGCGAAAAGTGGTTTTTCAACACTAACACAAGTGCGAAAAGTGGTTTTTCAACACTAACACAAGTGCGAAAAGTGGTTTTTCCACACTAATACAAGTGCAAAAGTGGTTTCTTGCACCAACACAAGTGCGAAAAGTGGTTTTTCAACACTAACACAAGTGCGAAAAGTGGTTTTTCAACACTATCACAAGTGCAAAAAGTGTTTTTTCCACACTAATACAAGTGCAAAAGTGGTTTCCTGCACCAACACAAGTGCGAGAAGTGGTTTTTCAACACTAACACAGGTACGGAAAGTGGTTTTTCAACACTAACACAAGTGCGAAAAGTCGTTTTCAACACTATCACAAGTGCAAAAAGTGTTTTTTCCACACTAATACAAGTGCAAATTGCAAAAGTGGTTTCATGCACCAACACAAGTGCGAAAAGTGATTTTTCAACACTAACACAAGTGCGAAAAGTGGTTTTTCAACACTAACACAAGTGCGAAAAGTGGTTTTTCCACACTAATATAAGTGCAAAAGTGGTTTCCTGCACCAACACAAGTGCGAAAAGTGGTTTTTCAACACTAACACAAGTGCGAAAAGTGGTTTTTCAACACTAACACAAGTGCGAAAAGTGTTTTTTCCACACTAATGCAAGTGCAAAAGTGGTTTCCTGCACCAACACAAGTGCGAAAAGTGGTTTCCTGCACCAACACAAGTGCGAAAAGTGGTTTTTCAACACTAACACAAGTGCGAAAAGTGGTTTTTCAACACTATCACAAGTGCAAAAAGTGTTTTTTCCACACTAATACAAGTGCAAAAGTGGTTTTCCTGCACCAACACAAGTGCGAGAAGTGGTTTTTCAACACCAACACAAGTGCGGAAAGTGGTTTTTCAACACTAACACAAGTGCGAAAAGTCGTTTTTCAACACTATCACAAGTGCAAAAAGTGTTTTTTCCACACTAATACAAGTGCAAAAGTGGTTTCCTGCACCAACACAAGTGTGAAAAGTGGTTTTTCAACACCAACACAAGTGCGAAAAGTGGTTATTCAACACTAACACAAGTGCGAAAAGTGGTTTTTCCACACTAATACAAGTGCAAAAGTGGTTTCCTGCACCAACACAAGTGCGAAAAGTGGTTTTTCTACACTAACACAAGTGCGAAAAGTGGTTTTTCTACACTATCACAAGTGCAAAAAGTGTTTTTTCCACACTAATACAAGTGCAAAAGTGGTTTCCTGCACCAACACAATTGCGAAAAGTGGTTTTTTAACACTAACACAAGTGCGAAAAGTGGTTTTTCAACACTAACACAAGTGCGAAAAGTGGTTTTTCAACACTAACACAAGTGCGAAAAGTGTTTTTTCCACACTAATACAAGTGCAAAAGTGGTTTCCTGCACCAACACAAGTGCGAAAAGTGGTTTTTCAACACTAACACAAGTGCGAAAAATGGTTTTTCAACACTAACACAAGTGCGAAAAGTGGTTTTTCAACACTATCACAAGTGCAAAAAGTGTTTTTTCCACACTAATACAAGTGCAAAAGTGGTTTCCTGCACCAACACAAGTGCGAAAAGTGGTTTTTCAACACTAACACAAGTGCGAAAAGTGGTTTTTCTACACTATCACAAGTGCAAAAAGTGTTTTTTCCACACTAATACAAGTGCAAAAGTGGTTTCCTGCACCAACACAAGTGCGAAAAGTGGTTTTTCAACACTAACACAAGTGCGAAAAGTGGTTTTTCAACACTAACACAAGTGTGAAAAGTGGTTTTTCCACACTAATACAAGTGCAAAAGTGGTTTCCTGCACCAACACAAGTGCGAAAAGTGGTTTTTTAACACTAACACAAGTGCGAAAAGTGGTTTTTCTACACTATCACAAGTGCAAAAAGTGTTTTTTCCACACTAATACAAGTGCAAAAGTGGTTTCCTGCACCAACACAAGTGCGAAAAGTGGTTTTTTAACACTAACACAAGTGCGAAAAGTGGTTTTTCAACACTAACACAAGTGCGAAAAGTGGTTTTTCAACACTAACACAAGTGCGAAAAGTGTTTTTTCCACACTAATGCAAGTGCAAAAGTGGTTTCCTGCACCAACACAAGTGCGAAAAGTGGTTTTTCAACACTAACACAAGTGCAAAAAATGGTTTTTCAACACTAACAAAAGTACGAAAAGTGGTTTTTCAACACTATCACAAGTGCAAAAAGTGTTTTTTCCACACTAATACAAGTGCAAAAGTGGTTTCCTGCACCAACACAAGTGCAAAAAGGGGTTTTTCAACACTAACACAAGTGCGAAAAGTGGTTTTTCAACACTATCACAAGTGCAAAAAGTGTTTTTTCCACACTAATACAAGTGCAAAAGTGGTTTCCTGCACCAACACAAGTGCGAAAAGTGGTTTTTCAACACTAACACAAGTGCGAAAAGTGGTTTTTCAACACTAACACAAGTGCGAAAAGTGGTTTTTCCACACTAATACAAGTGCAAAAGTGGTTTCCTGCACCAACACAAGTGCGAAAAGTGGTTTTTCAACACTAACACAAGTGCGAAAAGTGGTTTTTCAACACTAACACATGTGCAAAAGTGGTTTCCTGCACCAACACAAGTGCGAGAAGTGGTTTTTCAACACTAGCACAAGTGCGGAAAGTGGTTTTTCAACACTAACACAAGTGCGAAAAGTCGTTTTTCAACACTATCACAAGTGCAAAAAGTGTTTTTTCCACACTAATACAAGTGCAAAAGTGGTTTCCTGCACCAACACAAGTGCGAAAAGGGGTTTTTCAACACTAACACAAGTGCGAAAAGTGGTTTTTCAACACTAACACAAGTGTGAAAAGTGGTTTATCCACACTAATACAAGTGCAAAAGTGGTTTCCTGCACCAACACAAGTGCGAAAAGTGGTTTTTCAACACTAACACAAGTGCGAAAAGTGGTTTTTCTACACTATCACAAGTGCAAAAAGTGTTTTTTCCACACTAATACAAGTGCAAAAGTGGTTTCCTGCACCAACACAAGTGCGAAAAGTGGTTTTTTAACACTAACACAAGTGCGAAAAGTGGTTTTTCAACACTAACACAAGTGCGAAAAGTGGTTTTTCAACACTATCACAAGTGCAAAAAGTGTTTTTTCCACACTAATACAAGTGCAAAAGTGGTTTCCTGCACCAGCACAAGTGCGAAAAGTGGTTTTTCAACACTAACACAAGTGCGAAAAGTGGTTTTTCAACACTATCACAAGTGCAAAAAGTGTTTTTTCCACACTAATACAAGTGCAAAAGTGGTTTCCTGCACCAACACAAGTGCGAGAGGTGGTTTTTCAACACCAACACAAGTGCGGAAAGTGGTTTTTCAACACTAACACAAGTGCGAAAAGTCGTTTTTCAACACTATCACAAGTGCAAAAAGTGTTTTTTCCACACTAATACAAGTGCAAAAGTGGTTTCCTGCACCAACACAAGTGCGAAAAGTGGTTTTTCAACACTAACACAAGTGCGAAAAGTGGTTTTTCAACACTAACACAAGTGCGAAAAGTGGTTTTCCACACTAATACAAGTGCAAAAGTGGTTTCCTGCACCAACACAAGTGCGAAAAGTGGTTTTTCTACACTAACACAAGTGCGAAAAGTGGTTTTTCTACACTATCACAAGTGCAAAAAGTGTTTTTTCCACACTAATACAAGTGCAAATTGCAAAAGTGGTTTCATGCACCAACACAAGTGCGAAAAGTGGTTTTTCAACACTAACACAAGTGCGAAAAGTGGTTTTTCAACACTAACACAAGTGCGAAAAGTGGTTTATCCACACTAATATAAGTGCAAAAGTGGTTTCCTGCACCAACACAAGTGCGAAAAGTGGTTTTTCAACACTAACACAAGTGCGAAAAGTGGTTTTTCTACACTATCACAAGTGCAAAAAGTGTTTTTTCCACACTAATACAAGTGCAAAAGTGGTTTCCTGCACCAACACAAGTGCGAAAAGTGGTTTTTTAACACTAACACAAGTGCGAAAAGTGGTTTTTCAACACTAACACAAGTGCGAAAAGTGGTTTTTCAACACTAACACAAGTGCGAAAAGTGTTTTTTCCACACTAATGCAAGTGCAAAAGTGGTTTCCTGCACCAACACAAGTGCGAAAAGTGGTTTTTCAACACTAACACAAGTGCGAAAAATGGTTTTTCAACACTAACACAAGTGCGAAAAGTGGTTTTTCAACACTATCACAAGTGCAAAAAGTGTTTTTTCCACACTAATACAAGTGCAAAAGTGGTTTCCTGCACCAACACAAGTGCGAAAAGTGGTTTTTCAACACTAACACAAGTGCGAAAAGTGGTTTTTCAACACTATCACAAGTGCAAAAAGTGTTTTTTCCACACTAATACAAGTGCAAAAGTGGTTTCCTGCACCAACACAAGTGCGAAAAGTGGTTTTTCAACACTAACACAAGTGCGAAAAGTGGTTTTTCAACACTAACACAAGTGCGAAAAGTGGTTTTTCCACACTAATACAAGTGCAAAAGTGGTTTCCTGCACCAACACAAGTGCGAAAAGTGGTTTTTCAACACTAACACAAGTGCGAAAAGTGGTTTTTCAACACTAACACAAGTGCGAAAAGTGGTTTTTCCACACTAATACAAGTGCAAAAGTGGTTTCTTGCACCAACACAAGTGCGAAAAGTGGTTTTTCAACACTAACACAAGTGCGAAAAGTGGTTTTTCAACACTATCACAAGTGCAAAAAGTGTTTTTTCCACACTAATACAAGTGCAAAAGTGGTTTCCTGCACCAACACAAGTGCGAGAAGTGGTTTTTCAACACTAACACAAGTACGGAAAGTGGTTTTTCAACACTAACACAAGTGCGAAAAGTCGTTTTCAACACTATCACAAGTGCAAAATGTGTTTTTTCCACACTAATACAAGTGCAAATTGCAAAAGTGGTTTCATGCACCAACACAAGTGCGAAAAGTGATTTTTCAACACTAACACAAGTGCGAAAAGTGGTTTTTCAACACTAACACAAGTGCGAAAAGTGGTTTTTCCACACTAATATAAGTGCAAAAGTGGTTTCCTGCACCAACACAAGTGCGAAAAGTGGTTTTTCAACACTAACACAAGTGCGAAAAGTGGTTTTTCAACACTAACACAAGTGCGAAAAGTGTTTTTTCCACACTAATGCAAGTGCAAAAGTGGTTTCCTGCACCAACACAAGTGCGAAAAGTGGTTTCCTGCACCAACACAAGTGCGAAAAGTGGTTTTTCAACACTAACACAAGTGCGAAAAGTGGTTTTTCAACACTATCACAAGTGCAAAAAGTGTTTTTTCCACACTAATACAAGTGCAAAAGTGGTTTTCCTGCACCAACACAAGTGCGAGAAGTGGTTTTTCAACACCAACACAAGTGCGGAAAGTGGTTTTTCAACACTAACACAAGTGCGAAAAGTCGTTTTTCAACACTATCACAAGTGCAAAAAGTGTTTTTTCCACACTAATACAAGTGCAAAAGTGGTTTCCTGCACCAACACAAGTGTGAAAAGTGGTTTTTCAACACCAACACAAGTGCGAAAAGTGGTTATTCAACACTAACACAAGTGCGAAAAGTGGTTTTTCCACACTAATACAAGTGCAAAAGTGGTTTCCTGCACCAACACAAGTGCGAAAAGTGGTTTTTCTACACTAACACAAGTGCGAAAAGTGGTTTTTCTACACTATCACAAGTGCAAAAAGTGTTTTTTCCACACTAATACAAGTGCAAAAGTGGTTTCCTGCACCAACACAATTGCGAAAAGTGGTTTTTTAACACTAACACAAGTGCGAAAAGTGGTTTTTCAACACTAACACAAGTGCGAAAAGTGGTTTTTCAACACTAACACAAGTGCGAAAAGTGTTTTTTCCACACTAATACAAGTGCAAAAGTGGTTTCCTGCACCAACACAAGTGCGAAAAGTGGTTTTTCAACACTAACACAAGTGCGAAAAATGGTTTTTCAACACTAACACAAGTGCGAAAAGTGGTTTTTCAACACTATCACAAGTGCAAAAAGTGTTTTTTCCACACTAATACAAGTGCAAAAGTGGTTTCCTGCACCAACACAAGTGCGAAAAGTGGTTTTTCAACACTAACACAAGTGCGAAAAGTGGTTTTTCTACACTATCACAAGTGCAAAAAGTGTTTTTTCCACACTAATACAAGTGCAAAAGTGGTTTCCTGCACCAACACAAGTGCGAAAAGTGGTTTTTTAACACTAACACAAGTGCGAAAAGTGGTTTTTCAACACTAACACAAGTGCGAAAAGTGGTTTTTCAACACTAACACAAGTGCGAAAAGTGTTTTTTCCACACTAATGCAAGTGCAAAAGTGGTTTCCTGCACCAACACAAGTGCGAAAAGTGGTTTTTCAACACTAACACAAGTGCGAAAAATGGTTTTTCAACACTAACACAAGTGCGAAAAGTGGTTTTTCAACACTATCACAAGTGCAAAAAGTGTTTTTTCCACACTAATACAAGTGCAAAAGTGGTTTCCTGCACCAACACAAGTGCGAAAAGTGGTTTTTCAACACTAACACAAGTGCGAAAAGTGGTTTTTCAACACTATCACAAGTGCAAAAAGTGTTTTTTCCACACTAATACAAGTGCAAAAGTGGTTTCCTGCACCAACACAAGTGCGAAAAGTGGTTTTTCAACACTAACACAAGTGCGAAAAGTGGTTTTTCAACACTAACACAAGTGCGAAAAGTGGTTTATCCACACTAATACAAGTGCAAAAGTGGTTTCCTGCACCAACACAAGTGCGAAAAGTGGTTTTTCAACACTAACACAAGTGCGAAAAGTGGTTTTTCAACACTAACACAAGTGCGAAAAGTCGTTTTTCAACACTATCACAAGTGCAAAAAGTGTTTTTTCCACACTAATACAAGTGCAAAAGTGGTTTCCTGCACCAACACAAGTGCGAAAAGTGGTTTTTCAACACTAACACAAGTGCGAAAAGTGGTTTTTCAACACTAACACAAGTGCGAAAAGTGGTTTTTCCACACTAATACAAGTGCAAAAGTGGTTTCCTGCACCAACACAAGTGCGAAAAGTGGTTTTTCAACACTAACACAAGTGCGAAAAGTGGTTTTTCTGCACTATCACAAGTGCAAAAAGTGTTTTTTCCACACTAATACAAGTGCAAAAGTGGTTTCCTGCACCAACACAAGTGCGAAAAGTGGTTTTTTTAACACTAACGCAAGTGCGAAAAGTGGTTTTTCAACACTAACACAAGTGCGAAAAGTGTTTTTTCCACACTAATACAAGTGCAAAAGTGGTTTCCTGCACCAACACAAGTGCGAAAAGTGGTTTTTCAACACTAACACAAGTGCGAAAAATGGTTTTTCAACACTAACACAAGTGCGAAAAGTGGTTTTTCAACACTATCACAAGTGCAAAAAGTGTTTTTTCCACACTATAAACAAGTGCAAAAGTGGTTTCCTGCACCAACACAAGTGCGAAAAGTGGTTTTTCAACACTAACACAAGTGCGAAAAGTGGTTTTTCAACACTAACACAAGTGCGAAAAGTGGTTTTTCCACACTAATACAAGTGCAAAAGTGGTTTCCTGCACCAACACAAGTGCGAAAAGTGGTTTTTCAACACTAACACAAGTGCGAAAAGTGGTTTTTCAACACTATCACAAGTGCAAAAAGTGTTTTTTCCACACTAATACAAGTGCAAAAGTGGTTTCCTGCACCAACACAAGTGCGAGAAGTGGTTTTTCAACACTAACACAAGTACGGAAAGTGGTTTTTCAACACTAACACAAGTGCGAAAAGTCGTTTTCAACACTATCACAAGTGCAAAAAGTGTTTTTTCCACACTAATACAAGTGCAAATTGCAAAAGTGGTTTCATGCACCAACACAAGTGCGAAAAGTGGTTTTTAAACACTAACACAAGTGCGAAAAGTGGTTTTTCAACACTAACACAAGTGCGAAAAGTGGTTTTTCCACACTAATATAAGTGCAAAAGTGGTTTCCTGCACCAACACAAGTGCGAAAAGTGGTTTTTCAACACTAACACAAGTGCGAAAAGTGGTTTTTCTACACTATCACAAGTGCAAAAAGTGTTTTTTCCACACTAATACAAGTGCAAAAGTGGTTTCCTGCACCAACACAAGTGCGAAACGTGGTTTTTTAACACTAACACAAGTGCGAAAAGTGGTTTTTCAACACTAACACAAGTGCGAAAAGTGGTTTTTCAACACTATCACAAGTGCAAAAAGTGTTTTTTCCACACTAATACAAGTGCAAAAGTGGTTTCCTGCACCAACACAAGTGCGAGAAGTGGTTTTTTAACACTAACACAAGTGCGGAAAGTGGTTTTTCAACACTAACGCAAGTGCGAAAAGTCGTTTTTCAACACTATCACAAGTGCAAAAAGTGTTTTTTCCACACTAATACAAGTGCAAAAGTGGTTTCCTGCACCAACACAAGTGCGAAAAGTGGTTTTTCAACACTAACACAAGTGCGAAAAGTGGTTTTTCAACACTAACACAAGTGTGAAAAGTGGTTTTTCCACACTAATACAAGTGCAAAAGTGGTTTCCTGCACCAACACAAGTGCGAAAAGTGGTTTTTTAACACTAACACAAGTGCGAAAAGTGGTTTTTCTACACTATCACAAGTGCAAAAAGTGTTTTTTCCACACTAATACAAGTGCAAAAGTGGTTTCCTGCACCAACACAAGTGCGAAAAGTGGTTTTTTAACACTAACACAAGTGCGAAAAGTGGTTTTTCAACACTAACACAAGTGCGAAAAGTGGTTTTTCAACACTAACACAAGTGCGAAAAGTGTTTTTTCCACACTAATGCAAGTGCAAAAGTGGTTTCCTGCACCAACACAAGTGCGAAAAGTGGTTTTTCAACACTAACACAAGTGCAAAAAATGGTTTTTCAACACTAACACAAGTACGAAAAGTGGTTTTTCAACACTATCACAAGTGCAAAAAGTGTTTTTTCCACACTAATACAAGTGCAAAAGTGGTTTCCTGCACCAACACAAGTGCAAAAAGTGGTTTTTCAACACTAACACAAGTGCGAAAAGTGGTTTTTCAACACTATCACAAGTGCAAAAAGTGTTTTTTCCACACTAATACAAGTGCAAAAGTGGTTTCCTGCACCAACACAAGTGCGAAAAGTGGTTTTTCAACACTAACACAAGTGCGAAAAGTGGTTTTTCAACACTAACACAAGTGCGAAAAGTGGTTTTTCCACACTAATACAAGTGCAAAAGTGGTTTCCTGCACCAACACAAGTGCGAAAAGTGGTTTTTCAACACTAACACAAGTGCGAAAAGTGGTTTTTCAACACTAACACGTGTGCAAAAGTGGTTTCCTGCACCAACACAAGTGCGAGAAGTGGTTTTTCAACACTAGCACAAGTGCGGAAAGTGGTTTTTCAACACTAACACAAGTGCGAAAAGTCGTTTTTCAACACTATCACAAGTGCAAAAAGTGTTTTTTCCACACTAATACAAGTGCAAAAGTGGTTTCCTGCACCAACACAAGTGCGAAAAGGGGTTTTTCAACACTAACACAAGTGCGAAAAGTGGTTTTTCAACACTAACACAAGTGTGAAAAGTGGTTTATCCACACTAATACAAGTGCAAAAGTGGTTTCCTGCACCAACACAAGTGCGAAAAGTGGTTTTTCAACACTAACACAAGTGCGAAAAGTGGTTTTTCTACACTATCACAAGTGCAAAAAGTGTTTTTTCCACACTAATACAAGTGCAAAAGTGGTTTCCTGCACCAACACAAGTGCGAAAAGTGGTTTTTTAACACTAACACAAGTGCGAAAAGTGGTTTTTCAACACTAACACAAGTGCGAAAAGTGGTTTTTCAACACTATCACAAGTGCAAAAAGTGTTTTTTCCACACTAATACAAGTGCAAAAGTGGTTTCCTGCACCAGCACAAGTGCGAAAAGTGGTTTTTCAACACTAACACAAGTGCGAAAAGTGGTTTTTCAACACTATCACAAGTGCAAAAAGTGTTTTTTCCACACTAATACAAGTGCAAAAGTGGTTTCCTGCACCAACACAAGTGCGAGATGTGGTTTTTCAACACCAACACAAGTGCGGAAAGTGGTTTTTCAACACTAACACAAGTGCGAAAAGTCGTTTTTCAACACTATCACAAGTGCAAAAAGTGTTTTTTCCACACTAATACAAGTGCAAAAGTGGTTTCCTGCACCAACACAAGTGCGAAAAGTGGTTTTTCAACACTAACACAAGTGCGAAAAGTGGTTTTTCAACACTAACACAAGTGCGAAAAGTGGTTTTTCCACACTAATACAAGTGCAAAAGTGGTTTCCTGCACCAACACAAGTGCGAAAAGTGGTTTTTCTACACTAACACAAGTGCAAAAAGTGGTTTTTCTACACTATCACAAGTGCAAAAAGTGTTTTTTCCACACTAATACAAGTGCAAATTGCAAAAGTGGTTTCATGCACCAACACAAGTGCGAAAAGTGGTTTTTCAACACTAACACAAGTGCGAAAAGTGGTTTTTCAACACTAACACAAGTGCGAAAAGTGGTTTATCCACACTAATATAAGTGCAAAAGTGGTTTCCTGCACCAACACAAGTGCGAAAAGTGGTTTTTCAACACTAACACAAGTGCGAAAAGTGGTTTTTCTACACTATCACAAGTGCAAAAAGTGTTTTTTCCATACTAATACAAGTGCAAAAGTGGTTTCCTGCACCAACACAAGTGCGAAAAGTGGTTTTTTAACACTAACACAAGTGCGAAAAGTGGTTTTTCAACACTAACACAAGTGCGAAAAGTGGTTTTTCAACACTAACACAAGTGCGAAAAGTGTTTTTTCCACACTAATGCAAGTGCAAAAGTGGTTTCCTGCACCAACACAAGTGCGAAAAGTGGTTTTTCAACACTAACACAAGTGCGAAAAATGGTTTTTCAACACTAACACAAGTGCGAAAAGTGGTTTTTCAACACTATCACAAGTGCAAAAAGTGTTTTTTCCACACTAATACAAGTGCAAAAGTGGTTTCCTGCACCAACACAAGTGCGAAAAGTGGTTTTTCAACACTAACACAAGTGCGAAAAGTGGTTTTTCAACACTATCACAAGTGCAAAAAGTGTTTTTTCCACACTAATACAAGTGCAAAAGTGGTTTCCTGCACCAACACAAGTGCGAAAAGTGGTTTTTCAACACTAACACAAGTGCGAAAAGTGGTTTTCCAACACTAACACAAGTGCGAAAAGTGGTTTTTCCACACTAATACAAGTGCAAAAGTGGTTTCCTGCACCAACACAAGTGCGAAAAGTGGTTTTTCAACACTAACACAAGTGCGAAAAGTGGTTTTTCAACACTAACACAAGTGCGAAAAGTGGTTTTTCCACACTAATACAAGTGCAAAAGTGGTTTCTTGCACCAACACAAGTGTGAAAAGTGGTTTTTCAACACTAACACAAGTGCGAAAAGTGGTTTTTCAACACTATCACAAGTGCAAAAAGTGTTTTTTCCACACTAATACAAGTGCAAAAGTGGTTTCCTGCACCAACACAAGTGCGAGAAGTGGTTTTTCAACACTAACACAAGTACGGAAAGTGGTTTTTCAACACTAACACAAGTGCGAAAAGTCGTTTTCAACACTATCACAAGTGCAAAAAGTGTTTTTTCCACACTAATACAAGTGCAAATTGCAAAAGTGGTTTCATGCACCAACACAAGTGCGAAAAGTGGTTTTTCAACACTAACACAAGTGCGAAAAGTGGTTTTTCAACACTAACACAAGTGCGAAAAGTGGTTTTTCCACACTAATATAAGTGCAAAAGTGGTTTCCTGCACCAACACAAGTGCGAAAAGTGGTTTTTCAACACTAACACAAGTGCGAAAAGTGGTTTTTCAACACTAACACAAGTGCGAAAAGTGTTTTTTCCACACTAATGCAAGTGCAAAAGTGGTTTCCTGCACCAACACAAGTGCGAAAAGTGGTTTCCTGCACCAACACAAGTGCGAAAAGTGGTTTTTCAACACTAACACAAGTGCGAAAAGTGGTTTTTCAACACTATCACAAGTGCAAAAAGTGTTTTTTCCACACTAATACAAGTGCAAAAGTGGTTTTCCTGCACCAACACAAGTGCGAGAAGTGGTTTTTCAACACCAACACAAGTGCGGAAAGTGGTTTTTCAACACTAACACAAGTGCGAAAAGTCGTTTTTCAACACTATCACAAGTGCAAAAAGTGTTTTTTCCACACTAATACAAGTGCAAAAGTGGTTTCCTGCACCAACACAAGTGTGAAAAGTGGTTTTTCAACACTAACACAAGTGCGAAAAGTGGTTATTCAACACTAACACAGGTGCGAAAAGTGGTTTTTCCACACTAATACAAGTGCAAAAGTGGTTTCCTGCACCAACACAAGTGCGAAAAGTGGTTTTTCTACACTAACACAAGTGCGAAAAGTGGTTTTTCTACACTATCACAAGTGCAAAAAGTGTTTTTTCCACACTAATACAAGTGCAAAAGTGGTTTCCTGCACCAACACAATTGCGAAAAGTGGTTTTTTAACACTAACACAAGTGCGAAAAGTGGTTTTTCAACACTAACACAAGTGCGAAAAGTGGTTTTTCAACACTAACACAAGTGCGAAAAGTGTTTTTTCCACACTAATACAAGTGCAAAAGTGGTTTCCTGCACCAACACAAGTGCGAAAAGTGGTTTTTCAACACTAACACAAGTGCGAAAAATGGTTTTTCAACACTAACACAAGTGCGAAAAGTGGTTTTTCAACACTACCACAAGTGCAAAAAGTGTTTTTTCCACATTAATACAAGTGCAAAAGTGGTTTCCTGCACCAACACAAGTGCGAAAAGTGGTTTTTCAACACTAACACAAGTGCGAAAAGTGGTTTTTCTACACTATCACAAGTGCAAAAAGTGTTTTTTCCACACTAATACAAGTGCAAAAGTGGTTTCCTGCACCAACACAAGTGCGAAAAGTGGTTTTTTAACACTAACACAAGTGCGAAAAGTGGTTTTTCAACACTAACACAAGTGCGAAAAGTGGTTTTTCAACACTAACACAAGTGCGAAAAGTGTTTTTTCCACACTAATGCAAGTGCAAAAGTGGTTTCCTGCACCAACACAAGTGCGAAAAGTGGTTTTTCAACACTAACACAAGTGCGAAAAATGGTTTTTCAACACTAACACAAGTGCGAAAAGTGGTTTTTCAACACTATCACAAGTGCAAAAAGTGTTTTTTCCACACTAATACAAGTGCAAAAGTGGTTTCCTGCACCAACACAAGTGCGAAAAGTGGTTTTTCAACACTAACACAAGTGCGAAAAGTGGTTTTTCAACACTATCACAAGTGCAAAAAGTGTTTTTTCCACACTAATACAAGTGCAAAAGTGGTTTCCTGCACCAACACAAGTGCGAAAAGTGGTTTTTCAACACTAACACAAGTGCGAAAAGTGGTTTTTCAACACTAACACAAGTGCGAAAAGTGGTTTTTCCACACTAATACAAGTGCAAAAGTGGTTTCCTGCACCAACACAAGTGCGAAAAGTGGTTTTTCAACACTAACACAAGTGCAAAAAGTGGTTTTTCAACACTAACACAAGTGCGAAAAGTCGTTTTTCAACACTATCACAAGTGCAAAAAGTGTTTTTTCCACACTAATACAAGTGCAAAAGTGGTTTCCTGCACCAACACAAGTGCGAAAAGTGGTTTTTCAACACTAACACAAGTGCGAAAAGTGGTTTTTCAACACTAACACAAGTGCGAAAAGTGGTTTTTCCACACTAATACAAGTGCAAAAGTGGTTTCCTGCACCAACACAAGTGCGAAAAGTGGTTTTTCAACACTAACACAAGTGCGAAAAGTGGTTTTTCTGCACTATCACAAGTGCAAAAAGTGTTTTTTCCACACTAATACAAGTGCAAAAGTGGTTTCCTGCACCAACACAAGTGCGAAAAGTGGTTTTTTTAACACTAACGCAAGTGCGAAAAGTGGTTTTTCAACACTAACACAAGTGCGAAAAGTGTTTTTTCCACACTAATACAAGTGCAAAAGTGGTTTCCTGCACCAACACAAGTGCGAAAAGTGGTTTTTCAACACTAACACAAGTGCGAAAAATGGTTTTTCAACACTAACACAAGTGCGAAAAGTGGTTTTTCAACACTATCACAAGTGCAAAAAGTGTTTTTTCCACACTATAAACAAGTGCAAAAGTGGTTTCCTGCACCAACACAAGTGCGAAAAGTGGTTTTTCAACACTAACACAAGTGCGAAAAGTGGTTTTTCAACACTAACACAAGTGCGAAAAGTGGTTTTTCCACACTAATACAAGTGCAAAAGTGGTTTCCTGCACCAACACAAGTGCGAAAAGTGGTTTTTCAACACTAACACAAGTGCGAAAAGTGGTTTTTCAACACTATCACAAGTGCAAAAAGTGTTTTTTCCACACTAATACAAGTGCAAAAGTGGTTTCCTGCACCAACACAAGTGCGAGAAGTGGTTTTTCAACACTAACACAAGTACGGAAAGTGGTTTTTCAACACTAACACAAGTGCGAAAAGTCGTTTTCAACACTATCACAAGTGCCAAAAGTGTTTTTTCCACACTAATACAAGTGCAAATTGCAAAAGTGGTTTCATGCACCAACACAAGTGCGAAAAGTGGTTTTTAAACACTAACACAAGTGCGAAAAGTGGTTTTTCAACACTAACACAAGTGCGAAAAGTGGTTTTTCCACACTAATATAAGTGCAAAAGTGGTTTCCTGCACCAACACAAGTGCGAAAAGTGGTTTTTCAACACTAACACAAGTGCGAAAAGTGGTTTTTCTACACTATCACAAGTGCAAAAAGTGTTTTTTCCACACTAATACAAGTGCAAAAGTGGTTTCCTGCACCAACACAAGTGCGAAACGTGGTTTTTTAACACTAACACAAGTGCGAAAAGTGGTTTTTCAACACTAACACAAGTGCGAAAAGTGGTTTTTCAACACTAACACAAGTGCGAAAAGTGTTTTTTCCACACTAATACAAGTGCAAAAGTGGTTTCCTGCACCAACACAAGTGCAAAAAGTGTTTTTTCAACACTAACACAAGTGCGAAAAGTGGGTTTTCAACACTATCACAAGTGCAAAAAGTGTTTTTTCCACACTAATACAAGTGCAAAAGTGGTTTCCTGCACCAACACAAGTGCGAGAAGTGGTTTTTCAACACTAACACAAGTGCGGAAAGTGGTTTTTCAACACTAACGCAAGTGCGAAAAGTCGTTTTTCAAAACTATCACAAGTGCAAAAAGTGTTTTTTCCACACTAATACAAGTGCAAAAGTGGTTTCCTGCACCAACACAAGTGCGAAAAGTGGTTTTTCAACACTAACACAAGTGCGAAAAGTGGTTTTTCAACACTATCACAAGTGTGAAAAGTGTTTTTTCCACACTAATACAAGTGCAAAAGTGGTTTCCTGCACCAACACAAGTGCGAAAAGTGGTTTTTCAACACTAACACAAGTGCGAAAAGTGGTTTTTCAACACTAACACAAGTGCGAAAAGTGGTTTTTCCACACTAATACAAGTGCAAAAGTGGTTTCCTGCACCAACACAAGTGCGAAAAGTGGTTTTTCAACACTAACACAAGTGCAAAAAGTGGTTTTTCAACACTAACACAAGTGCGAAAAGTCGTTTTTCAACACTATCACAAGTGCAAAAAGTGTTTTTTCCACACTAATACAAGTGCAAAAGTGGTTTCCTGCACCAACACAAGTGCGAAAAGTGGTTTTTCAACACTAACACAAGTGCGAAAAGTGGTTTTTCAACACTAACACAAGTGCGAAAAGTGGTTTTTCCACACTAATACAAGTGCAAAAGTGGTTTCCTGCACCAACACAAGTGCGAAAAGTGGTTTTTCAACACTAACACAAGTGCGAAAAGTGGTTTTTCTGCACTATCACAAGTGCAAAAAGTGTTTTTTCCACACTAATACAAGTGCAAAAGTGGTTTCCTGCACCAACACAAGTGCGAAAAGTGGTTTTTTAAACACTAACGCAAGTGCGAAAAGTGGTTTTTCAACACTAACACAAGTGCGAAAAGTGTTTTTTCCACACTAATACAAGTGCAAAAGTGGTTTCCTGCACCAACATAAGTGCGAAAAGTGGTTTTTCAACACTAACACAAGTGCGAAAAATGGTTTTTCAACACTAACACAAGTGCGAAAAGTGGTTTTTCAACACTATCACAAGTGCAAAAAGTGTTTTTTCCACACTATAAACAAGTGCAAAAGTGGTTTCCTGCACCAACACAAGTGCGAAAAGTGGTTTTTCAACACTAACACAAGTGCGAAAAGTGGTTTTTCAACACTAACACAAGTGCGAAAAGTGGTTTTTCCACACTAATACAAGTGCAAAAGTGGTTTCCTGCACCAACACAAGTGCGAAAAGTGGTTTTTCAACACTAACACAAGTGCGAAAAGTGGTTTTTCAACACTATCACAAGTGCAAAAAGTGTTTTTTCCACACTAATACAAGTGCAAAAGTGGTTTCCTGCACCAACACAAGTGCGAGAAGTGGTTTTTCAACACTAACACAAGTACGGAAAGTGGTTTTTCAACACTAACACAAGTGCGAAAAGTCGTTTTCAACACTATCACAAGTGCAAAAAGTGTTTTTTCCACACTAATACAAGTGCAAATTGCAAAAGTGGTTTCATGCACCAACACAAGTGCGAAAAGTGGTTTTTAAACACTAACACAAGTGCGAAAAGTGGTTTTTCAACACTAACACAAGTGCGAAAAGTGGTTTTTCCACACTAATATAAGTGCAAAAGTGGTTTCCTGCACCAACACAAGTGCGAAAAGTGGTTTTTCAACACTAACACAAGTGCGAAAAGTGGTTTTTCTACACTATCACAAGTGCAAAAAGTGTTTTTTCCACACTAATACAAGTGCAAAAGTGGTTTCCTGCACCAACACAAGTGCGAAACGTGGTTTTTTAACACTAACACAAGTGCGAAAAGTGGTTTTTCAACACTAACACAAGTGCGAAAAGTGGTTTTTCAACACTAACACAAGTGCGAAAAGTGTTTTTTCCACACTAATACAAGTGCAAAAGTGGTTTCCTGCACCAACACAAGTGCAAAAAGTGTTTTTTCAACACTAACACAAGTGCGAAAAGTGGGTTTTCAACACTATCACAAGTGCAAAAAGTGTTTTTTCCACACTAATACAAGTGCAAAAGTGGTTTCCTGCACCAACACAAGTGCGAGAAGTGGTTTTTCAACACTAACACAAGTGCGGAAAGTGGTTTTTCAACACTAACGCAAGTGCGAAAAGTCGTTTTTCAACACTATCACAAGTGCAAAAAGTGTTTTTTCCACACTAATACAAGTGCAAAAGTGGTTTCCTGCACCAACACAAGTGCGAAAAGTGGTTTTTCAACACTAACACAAGTGCGAAAAGTGGTTTTTCAACACTAACACAAGTGTGAAAAGTGGTTTTTCCACACTAATACAAGTGCAAAAGTGGTTTCCTGCACCAACACAAGTGCGAAAAGTGGTTTTTTAACACTAACACAAGTGCGAAAAGTGTTTTTTCTACACTATCACAAGTGCAAAAAGTGTTTTTTCCACACTAATACAAGTGCAAAAGTGGTTTCCTGCACCAACACAAGTGCGAAAAGTGGTTTTTTAACACTAACACAAGTGCGAAAAGTGGTTTTTCAACACTAACACAAGTGCGAAAAGTGGTTTTTCAACACTAACACAAGTGCGAAAAGTGTTTTTTCCACACTAATGCAAGTGCAAAAGTGGTTTCCTGCACCAACACAAGTGCGAAAAGTGGTTTTTCAACACTAACACAAGTGCAAAAAATGGTTTTTCAACACTAACACAAGTACGAAAAGTGGTTTTTCAACACTATCACAAGTGCAAAAAGTGTTTTTTCCACACTAATACAAGTGCAAAAGTGGTTTCCTGCACCAACACAAGTGCAAAAAGTGGTTTTTCAACACTAACACAAGTGCGAAAAGTGGTTTTTCAACACTATCACAAGTGCAAAAAGTGTTTTTTCCACACTAATACAAGTGCAAAAGTGGTTTCCTGCACCAACACAAGTGCGAAAAGTGGTTTTTCAACACTAACACAAGTGCGAAAAGTGGTTTTTCAACACTAACACAAGTGCGAAAAGTGGTTTTTCCACACTAATACAAGTGCAAAAGTGGTTTCCTGCACCAACACAAGTGCGAAAAGTGGTTTTTCAACACTAACACAAGTGCGAAAAGTGGTTTTTCAACACTAACACATGTGCAAAAGTGGTTTCCTGCACCAACACAAGTGCGAGAAGTGGTTTTTCAACACTAGCACAAGTGCGGAAAGTGGTTTTTCAACACTAACACAAGTGCGAAAAGTCGTTTTTCAACACTATCACAAGTGCAAAAAGTGTTTTTTCCACACTAATACAAGTGCAAAAGTGGTTTCCTGCACCAACACAAGTGCGAAAAGGGGTTTTTCAACACTAACACAAGTGCGAAAAGTGGTTTTTCAACACTAACACAAGTGTGAAAAGTGGTTTATCCACACTAATACAAGTGCAAAAGTGGTTTCCTGCACCAACACAAGTGCGAAAAGTGGTTTTTCAACACTAACACAAGTGCGAAAAGTGGTTTTTCTACACTATCACAAGTGCAAAAAGTGTTTTTTCCACACTAATACAAGTGCAAAAGTGGTTTCCTGCACCAACACAAGTGCGAAAAGTGGTTTTTTAACACTAACACAAGTGCGAAAAGTGGTTTTTCAACACTAACACAAGTGCGAAAAGTGGTTTTTCAACACTATCACAAGTGCAAAAAGTGTTTTTTCCACACTAATACAAGTGCAAAAGTGGTTTCCTGCACCAGCACAAGTGCGAAAAGTGGTTTTTCAACACTAACACAAGTGCGAAAAGTGGTTTTTCAACACTATCACAAGTGCAAAAAGTGTTTTTTCCACACTAATACAAGTGCAAAAGTGGTTTCCTGCACCAACACAAGTGCGAGTGGTGGTTTTTCAACACCAACACAAGTGCGGAAAGTGGTTTTTCAACACTAACACAAGTGCGAAAAGTCGTTTTTCAACACTATCACAAGTGCAAAAAGTGTTTTTTCCACACTAATACAAGTGCAAAAGTGGTTTCCTGCACCAACACAAGTGCGAAAAGTGGTTTTTCAACACTAACACAAGTGCGAAAAGTGGTTTTTCAACACTAACACAAGTGCGAAAAGTGGTTTTTCCACACTAATACAAGTGCAAAAGTGGTTTCCTGCACCAACACAAGTGCGAAAAGTGGTTTTTCTACACTAACACAAGTGCGAAAAGTGGTTTTTCTACACTATCACAAGTGCAAAAAGTGTTTTTTCCACACTAATACAAGTGCAAATTGCAAAAGTGGTTTCATGCACCAACACAAGTGCGAAAAGTGGTTTTTCAACACTAACACAAGTGCGAAAAGTGGTTTTTCAACACTAACACAAGTGCGAAAAGTGGTTTATCCACACTAATATAAGTGCAAAAGTGGTTTCCTGCACCAACACAAGTGCGAAAAGTGGTTTTTCAACACTAACACAAGTGCGAAAAGTGGTTTTTCTACACTATCACAAGTGCAAAAAGTGTTTTTTCCACACTAATACAAGTGCAAAAGTGGTTTCCTGCACCAACACAAGTGCGAAAAGTGGTTTTTTAACACTAACACAAGTGCGAAAAGTGGTTTTTCAACACTAACACAAGTGCGAAAAGTGGTTTTTCAACACTAACACAAGTGCGAAAAGTGTTTTTTCCACACTAATGCAAGTGCAAAAGTGGTTTCCTGCACCAACACAAGTGCGAAAAGTGGTTTTTCAACACTAACACAAGTGCGAAAAATGGTTTTTCAACACTAACACAAGTGCGAAAAGTGGTTTTTCAACACTATCACAAGTGCAAAAAGTGTTTTTTCCACACTAATACAAGTGCAAAAGTGGTTTCCTGCACCAACACAAGTGCGAAAAGTGGTTTTTCAACACTAACACAAGTGCGAAAAGTGGTTTTTCAACACTATCACAAGTGCAAAAAGTGTTTTTTCCACACTAATACAAGTGCAAAAGTGGTTTCCTGCACCAACACAAGTGCGAAAAGTGGTTTTTCAACACTAACACAAGTGCGAAAAGTGGTTTTTCAACACTAACACAAGTGCGAAAAGTGGTTTTTCCACACTAATACAAGTGCAAAAGTGGTTTCCTGCACCAATACAAGTGCGAAAAGTGGTTTTTCAACACTAACACAAGTGCGAAAAGTGGTTTTTCAACACTAACACAAGTGCGAAAAGTGGTTTTTCCACACTAATACAAGTGCAAAAGTGGTTTCTTGCACCAACACAAGTGCGAAATGTGGTTTTTCAACACTAACACAAGTGCGAAAAGTGGTTTTTCAACACTATCACAAGTGCAAAAAGTGTTTTTTCCACACTAATACAAGTGCAAAAGTGGTTTCCTGCACCAACACAAGTGCGAGAAGTGGTTTTTCAACACTAACACAAGTACGGAAAGTGGTTTTTCAACACTAACACAAGTGCGAAAAGTCGTTTTCAACACTATCACAAGTGCAAAAAGTGTTTTTTCCACACTAATACAAGTGCAAATTGCAAAAGTGGTTTCATGCACCAACACAAGTGCGAAAAGTGGTTTTTCAACACTAACACAAGTGCGAAAAGTGGTTTTTCAACACTAACACAAGTGCGAAAAGTGGTTTTTCCACACTAATATAAGTGCAAAAGTGGTTTCCTGCACCAACACAAGTGCGAAAAGTGGTTTTTCAACACTAACACAAGTGCGAAAAGTGGTTTTTCAACACTAACACAAGTGCGAAAAGTGTTTTTTCCACACTAATGCAAGTGCAAAAGTGGTTTCCTGCACCAACACAAGTGCGAAAAGTGGTTTCCTGCACCAACACAAGTGCGAAAAGTGGTTTTTCAACACTAACACAAGTGCGAAAAGTGGTTTTTCAACACTATCACAAGTGCAAAAAGTGTTTTTTCCACACTAATACAAGTGCAAAAGTGGTTTTCCTGCACCAACACAAGTGCGAGAAGTGGTTTTTCAACACCAACACAAGTGCGGAAAGTGGTTTTTCAACACTAACACAAGTGCAAAAAGTCGTTTTTCAACACTATCACAAGTGCAAAAAGTGTTTTTTCCACACTAATACAAGTGCAAAAGTGGTTTCCTGCACCAACACAAGTGTGAAAAGTGGTTTTTCAACACTAACACAAGTGCGAAAAGTGGTTATTCAACACTAACACAAGTGCGAAAAGTGGTTTTTCCACACTAATACAAGTGCAAAAGTGGTTTCCTGCACCAACACAAGTGCGAAAAGTGGTTTTTCTACACTAACACAAGTGCGAAAAGTGGTTTTTCTACACTATCACAAGTGCAAAAAGTGTTTTTTCCACACTAATACAAGTGCAAAAGTGGTTTCCTGCACCAACACAATTGCGAAAAGTGGTTTTTTAACACTAACACAAGTGCGAAAAGTGGTTTTTCAACACTAACACAAGTGCGAAAAGTGGTTTTTCAACACTAACACAAGTGCGAAAAGTGTTTTTTCCACACTAATACAAGTGCAAAAGTGGTTTCCTGCACCAACACAAGTGCGAAAAGTGGTTTTTCAACACTAACACAAGTGCGAAAAATGGTTTTTCAACACTAACACAAGTGCGAAAAGTGGTTTTTCAACACTATCACAAGTGCAAAAAGTGTTTTTTCCACACTAATACAAGTGCAAAAGTGGTTTCCTGCACCAACACAAGTGCGAAAAGTGGTTTTTCAACACTAACACAAGTGCGAAAAGTGGTTTTTCAAAACTAACAGAAGTGCGAAAAGTGGTTTTTTCCACACTAATACAAGTGCAAAAGTGCTTTCCTGCACCAACACAAGTGTGAAAAGTGGCTTTTCAACACTAACACAAGTGCGAAAAGTGGTTTTTCAACACTATCACAAGTGCAAAAAGTGTTTTTTCCACACTAATACAAGTGCAAAAGTGGTTTCCTGCACCAACACAAGTGCGAGAAGTGGTTTTTCAACACTAACACAAGTGCGGAAAGTGGTTTTTCAACACTAACACAAGTGAGAAAAGTCGTTTTTCAACACTATCACAAGTGCAAAAAGTATTTTTTCCACACTAATACAAGTGCAAAAGTCGTTTCCTGCACCAACACAAGTGCGAAAAGTGGTTTTTCAACACTAACACAAGTGCGAAAAGTGGTTTTTCAACACTAACACAAGTGCGAAAAGTGGTTTTTCCACACTAATACAAGTGCAAAAGTGGTTTCCTGCACCAACACAAGTGCGAAAAGTGGTTTTTCAACACTAACACAAGTGCGAAAAGTGGTTTTTCTGCACTATCACAAGTGCAAAAAGTGTTTTTTCCACACTAATACAAGTGCAAAAGTGGTTTCCTGCACCAAGACAAGTGCGAAAAGTGGTTTTTTAACACTAACACAAGTGCGAAAAGTGGTTTTTCCACACTAATACAAGTGCAAAAGTGGTTTCCTGCACCAACACAAGTGCGAAAAGTGGTTTTTCAACACTAACACAAGTGCGAAAAATGGTTTTTCAACACTAACACAAGTGCGAAAAGTGGTTTTTCAACACTATCACAAGTGCAAAAAGTGTTTTTTCCACACTATAAACAAGTGCAAAAGTGGTTTCCTGCACCAACACAAGTGCGAAAAGTGGTTTTTCAACACTAACACAAGTGCGAAAAGTGGTTTTTCAACACTAACACAAGTGCGAAAAGTGGTTTTTCCACACTAATACAAGTGCAAAAGTGGTTTCTTGCACCAACACAAGTGCGAAAAGTGGTTTTTCAACAGTAACACAAGTGCAAAAAGTTGTTTTTCAACACTATCACAAGTGCAAAAAGTGTTTTTTCCATACTAATACAAGTGCAAAAGTGGTTTCCTGCACCAACACAAGTGCGAAAAGTGGTTTTTCAACACTAACACAAGTGCGAAAAGTGGTTTTTCAACACTAACACAAGTGCGAAAAGTGGTTTTTCCACACTAATACAAGTGCAAAAGTGGTTTCCTGCACCAACACAATTGCGAAAAGTGGTTTTTCAACACTAACACAAGTGCGAAAAGTGGTTTTTCAACACTATCACAAGTGCAAAAAGTGTTTTTTCCACACTAATACAAGTGCAAAAGTGGTTTCCTGCACCAACACAAGTGCGAGAAGTGGTTTTTCAACACTAACACAAGTACGGAAAGTGGTTTTTCAACACTAACACATGTGCGAAAAGTCGTTTTCAACACTATCACAAGTGCGAAAAGTGTTTTTTCCACACTAATACAAGTGCAAATTGCAA
Source organism: Myxine glutinosa (assembly GCF_964187855.1). Classification (NCBI taxonomy): domain Eukaryota; kingdom Metazoa; phylum Chordata; class Myxini; order Myxiniformes; family Myxinidae; genus Myxine; species Myxine glutinosa. The sequence continues at coordinate 70,024 of NW_027616791.1, forward strand.
AAGTGGTTTCATGCACCAACGCAAGTGCGAAAAGTGGTTTTTCAACACTAACACAAGTGCGAAAAGTGGTTTTTCAACACTAACACAAGTGCGAAAAGTGGTTTTTCCACACTAATATAAGTGCAAAAGTGGTTTCCTGCACCAACACAAGTGCGAAAAGTGGTTTTTCAACACTAACACAAGTGCGAAAAGTGGTTTTTCTACACTATCACAAGTGCAAAAAGTGTTTTTTCCACACTAATACAAGTGCAAAAGTGGTTTCCTGCACCAACACAAGTGCGAAAAGTGGTTTTTTAACACTAACACAAGTGCGAAAATTGGTTTTTCAACACTAACACAAGTGCGAAAAGTGGTTTTTCAACACTAACACAAGTGCGAAAAGTGTTTTTTCCACACTAATGCAAGTGCAAAAGTGGTTTCCTGCACCAACACAAGTGCGAAAAGTGGTTTTTCAACACTAACACAAGTGCGAAAAATGGTTTTTCAACACTAACACAAGTGCGAAAAGTGGTTTTTCAACACTATCACAAGTGCAAAAAGTGTTTTTTCCACACTAATACAAGTGCAAAAGTGGTTTCCTGCACCAACACAAGTGCGAAAAGTGGTTTTTCAACACTAACACAAGTGCGAAAAGTGGTTTTTCAACACTATCACAAGTGCAAAAAGTGGTTTTTCAACACTATCACAAGTGCAAAAAGTGTTTTTTCCACACTAATACAAGTGCAAAAGTGGTTTCCTGCACCAGCACAAGTGCGAAAAGTGGTTTTTCAACACTAACACAAGTGCGAAAAGTGGTTTTTCAACACTATCACAAGTGCAAAAAGTGTTTTTTCCACACTAATACAAGTGCAAAAGTGGTTTCCTGCACCAACACAAGTGCGAGAAGTGGTTTTTCAACACCAACACAAGTGCGGAAAGTGGTTTTTCAACACTAACACAAGTGCGAAAAGTCGTTTTTCAACACTATCACAAGTGCAAAAAGTGTTTTTTCCACACTAATACAAGTGCAAAAGTGGTTTCCTGCACCAACACAAGTGCGAAAAGTGGTTTTTCAACACTAACACAAGTGCGAAAAGTGGTTTTTCAACACTAACACAAGTGCGAAAAGTGGTTTTTCCACACTAATACAAGTGCAAAAGTGGTTTCCTGCACCAACACAAGTGCGAAAAGTGGTTTTTCTACACTAACACAAGTGCGAAAAGTGGTTTTTCTACACTATCACAAGTGCAAAAAGTGTTTTTTCCACACTAATACAAGTGCAAATTGCAAAAGTGGTTTCATGCACCAACACAAGTGCGAAAAGTGGTTTTTCAACACTAACACAAGTGCGAAAAGTGGTTTTTCAACACTAACACAAGTGCGAAAAGTGGTTTATCCACACTAATATAAGTGCAAAAGTGGTTTCCTGCACCAACACAAGTGCGAAAAGTGGTTTTTCAACACTAACACAAGTGCGAAAAGTGGTTTTTCTACACTATCACAAGTGCAAAAAGTGTTTTTTCCACACTAATACAAGTGCAAAAGTGGTTTCCTGCACCAGCACAAGTGCGAAAAGTGGTTTTTCAACACTAACACAAGTGCGAAAAGTGGTTTTTCAACACTATCACAAGTGCAAAAAGTGTTTTTTCCACACTAATACAAGTGCAAAAGTGGTTTCCTGCACCAACACAAGTGCGAGAGGTGGTTTTTCAACACTAACACAAGTACGGAAAGTGGTTTTTCAACACTAACACAAGTGCGAAAAGTCGTTTTCAACACTATCACAAGTGCAAAAAGTGTTTTTTCCACACTAATACAAGTGCAAATTGCAAAAGTGGTTTCATGCACCAACACAAGTGCGAAAAGTGGTTTTTAAACACTAACACAAGTGCGAAAAGTGGTTTTTCAACACTAACACAAGTGCGAAAAGTGGTTTTTCCACACTAATATAAGTGCAAAAGTGGTTTCCTGCACCAACACAAGTGCGAAAAGTGGTTTTTCAACACTAACACAAGTGCGAAAAGTGGTTTTTCTACACTATCACAAGTGCAAAAAGTGTTTTTTCCACACTAATACAAGTGCAAAAGTGGTTTCCTGCACCAACACAAGTGCGAAACGTGGTTTTTTAACACTAACACAAGTGCGAAAAGTGGTTTTTCAACACTAACACAAGTGCGAAAAGTGGTTTTTCAACACTATCACAAGTGCAAAAAGTGTTTTTTCCACACTAATACAAGTGCAAAAGTGGTTTCCTGCACCAACACAAGTGCGAGAAGTGGTTTTTTAACACTAACACAAGTGCGGAAAGTGGTTTTTCAACACTAACGCAAGTGCGAAAAGTCGTTTTTCAACACTATCACAAGTGCAAAAAGTGTTTTTTCCACACTAATACAAGTGCAAAAGTGGTTTCCTGCACCAACACAAGTGCGAAAAGTGGTTTTTCAACACTAACACAAGTGCGAAAAGTGGTTTTTCAACACTAACACAAGTGTGAAAAGTGGTTTTTCCACACTAATACAAGTGCAAAAGTGGTTTCCTGCACCAACACAAGTGCGAAAAGTGGTTTTTTAACACTAACACAAGTGCGAAAAGTGGTTTTTCTACACTATCACAAGTGCAAAAAGTGTTTTTTCCACACTAATACAAGTGCAAAAGTGGTTTCCTGCACCAACACAAGTGCGAAAAGTGGTTTTTTAACACTAACACAAGTGCGAAAAGTGGTTTTTCAACACTAACACAAGTGCGAAAAGTGGTTTTTCAACACTAACACAAGTGCGAAAAGTGTTTTTTCCACACTAATGCAAGTGCAAAAGTGGTTTCCTGCACCAACACAAGTGCGAAAAGTGGTTTTTCAACACTAACACAAGTGCAAAAAATGGTTTTTCAACACTAACACAAGTACGAAAAGTGGTTTTTCAACACTATCACAAGTGCAAAAAGTGTTTTTTCCACACTAATACAAGTGCAAAAGTGGTTTCCTGCACCAACACAAGTGCAAAAAGTGGTTTTTCAACACTAACACAAGTGCGAAAAGTGGTTTTTCAACACTATCACAAGTGCAAAAAGTGTTTTTTCCACACTAATACAAGTGCAAAAGTGGTTTCCTGCACCAACACAAGTGCGAAAAGTGGTTTTTCAACACTAACACAAGTGCGAAAAGTGGTTTTTCAACACTAACACAAGTGCGAAAAGTGGTTTTTCCACACTAATACAAGTGCAAAAGTGGTTTCCTGCACCAACACAAGTGCGAAAAGTGGTTTTTCAACACTAACACAAGTGCGAAAAGTGGTTTTTCAACACTAACACATGTGCAAAAGTGGTTTCCTGCACCAACACAAGTGCGAGAAGTGGTTTTTCAACACTAGCACAAGTGCGGAAAGTGGTTTTTCAACACTAACACAAGTGCGAAAAGTCGTTTTTCAACACTATCACAAGTGCAAAAAGTGTTTTTTCCACACTAATACAAGTGCAAAAGTGGTTTCCTGCACCAACACAAGTGCGAAAAGGGGTTTTTCAACACTAACACAAGTGCGAAAAGTGGTTTTTCAACACTAACACAAGTGTGAAAAGTGGTTTATCCACACTAATACAAGTGCAAAAGTGGTTTCCTGCACCAACACAAGTGCGAAAAGTGGTTTTTCAACACTAACACAAGTGCGAAAAGTGGTTTTTCTACACTATCACAAGTGCAAAAAGTGTTTTTTCCACACTAATACAAGTGCAAAAGTGGTTTCCTGCACCAACACAAGTGCGAAAAGTGGTTTTTTAACACTAACACAAGTGCGAAAAGTGGTTTTTCAACACTAACACAAGTGCGAAAAGTGGTTTTTCAACACTATCACAAGTGCAAAAAGTGTTTTTTCCACACTAATACAAGTGCAAAAGTGGTTTCCTGCACCAGCACAAGTGCGAAAAGTGGTTTTTCAACACTAACACAAGTGCGAAAAGTGGTTTTTCAACACTATCACAAGTGCAAAAAGTGTTTTTTCCACACTAATACAAGTGCAAAAGTGGTTTCCTGCACCAACACAAGTGCGAGAAGTGGTTTTTCAACACCAACACAAGTGCGGAAAGTGGTTTTTCAACACTAACACAAGTGCGAAAAGTCGTTTTTCAACACTATCACAAGTGCAAAAAGTGTTTTTTCCACACTAATACAAGTGCAAAAGTGGTTTCCTGCACCAACACAAGTGCGAAAAGTGGTTTTTCAACACTAACACAAGTGCGAAAAGTGGTTTTTCAACACTAACACAAGTGCGAAAAGTGGTTTTTCCACACTAATACAAGTGCAAAAGTGGTTTCCTGCACCAACACAAGTGCGAAAAGTGGTTTTTCTACACTAACACAAGTGCGAAAAGTGGTTTTTCTACACTATCACAAGTGCAAAAAGTGTTTTTTCCACACTAATACAAGTGCAAATTGCAAAAGTGGTTTCATGCACCAACACAAGTGCGAAAAGTGGTTTTTCAACACTAACACAAGTGTGAAAAGTGGTTTTTCAACACTAACACAAGTGCGAAAAGTGGTTTATCCACACTAATATAAGTGCAAAAGTGGTTTCCTGCACCAACACAAGTGCGAAAAGTGGTTTTTCAACACTAACACAAGTGCGAAAAGTGGTTTTTCTACACTATCACAAGTGCAAAAAGTGTTTTTTCCATACTAATACAAGTGCAAAAGTGGTTTCCTGCACCAACACAAGTGCGAAAAGTGGTTTTTTAACACTAACACAAGTGCGAAAAGTGGTTTTTCAACACTAACACAAGTGCGAAAAGTGGTTTTTCAACACTAACACAAGTGCGAAAAGTGTTTTTTCCACACTAATGCAAGTGCAAAAGTGGTTTCCTGCACCAACACAAGTGCGAAAAGTGGTTTTTCAACACTAACACAAGTGCGAAAAATGGTTTTTCAACACTAACACAAGTGCGAAAAGTGGTTTTTCAACACTATCACAAGTGCAAAAAGTGTTTTTTCCACACTAATACAAGTGCAAAAGTGGTTTCCTGCACCAACACAAGTGCGAAAAGTGGTTTTTCAACACTAACACAAGTGCGAAAAGTGGTTTTTCAACACTATCACAAGTGCAAAAAGTGTTTTTTCCACACTAATACAAGTGCAAAAGTGGTTTCCTGCACCAACACAAGTGCGAAAAGTGGTTTTTCAACACTAACACAAGTGCGAAAAGTGGTTTTCCAACACTAACACAAGTGCGAAAAGTGGTTTTTCCACACTAATACAAGTGCAAAAGTGGTTTCCTGCACCAACACAAGTGCGAAAAGTGGTTTTTCAACACTAACACAAGTGCGAAAAGTGGTTTTTCAACACTAACACAAGTGCGAAAAGTGGTTTTTCCACACTAATACAAGTGCAAAAGTGGTTTCTTGCACCAACACAAGTGCGAAAAGTGGTTTTTCAACAATAACACAAGTGCGAAAAGTGGTTTTTCAACACTATCACAAGTGCAAAAAGTGTTTTTTCCACACTAATACAAGTGCAAAAGTGGTTTCCTGCACCAACACAAGTGCGAGAGTGGTTTTTCAACACTAACACAAGTACGGAAAGTGGTTTTTCAACACTAACACAAGTGCGAAAAGTCGTTTTCAACACTATCACAAGTGCAAAAAGTGTTTTTTCCACACTAATACAAGTGCAAATTGCAAAAGTGGTTTCATGCACCAACACAAGTGCGAAAAGTGGTTTTTCAACACTAACACAAGTGCGAAAAGTGGTTTTTCAACACTAACACAAGTGCGAAAAGTGGTTTTTCCACACTAATATAAGTGCAAAAGTGGTTTCCTGCACCAACACAAGTGCGAAAAGTGGTTTTTCAACACTAACACAAGTGCGAAAAGTGGTTTTTCAACACTAACACAAGTGCGAAAAGTGTTTTTTCCACACTAATGCAAGTGCAAAAGTGGTTTCCTGCACCAACACAAGTGCGAAAAGTGGTTTCCTGCACCAACACAAGTGCGAAAAGTGGTTTTTCAACACTAACACAAGTGCGAAAAGTGGTTTTTCAACACTATCACAAGTGCAAAAAGTGTTTTTTCCACACTAATACAAGTGCAAAAGTGGTTTTCCTGCACCAACACAAGTGCGAGAAGTGGTTTTTCAACACCAACACAAGTGCGGAAAGTGGTTTTTCAACACTAACACAAGTGCGAAAAGTCGTTTTTCAACACTATCACAAGTGCAAAAAGTGTTTTTTCCACACTAATACAAGTGCAAAAGTGGTTTCCTGCACAAACACAAGTGTGAAAAGTGGTTTTTCAACACTAACACAAGTGCGAAAAGTGGTTATTCAACACTAACACAAGTGCGAAAAGTGGTTTTTCCACACTAATACAAGTGCAAAAGTGGTTTCCTGCACCAACACAAGTGCGAAAAGTGGTTTTTCTACACTAACACAAGTGCGAAAAGTGGTTTTTCTACACTATCACAAGTGCAAAAAGTGTTTTTTCCACACTAATACAAGTGCAAAAGTGGTTTCCTGCACCAACACAATTGCGAAAAGTGGTTTTTTAACACTAACACAAGTGCGAAAAGTGGTTTTTCAACACTAACACAAGTGCGAAAAGTGGTTTTTCAACACTAACACAAGTGCGAAAAGTGTTTTTTCCACACTAATACAAGTGCAAAAGTGGTTTCCTGCACCAACACAAGTGCGAAAAGTGGTTTTTCAACACTAACACAAGTGCGAAAAATGGTTTTTCAACACTAACACAAGTGCGAAAAGTGGTTTTTCAACACTACCACAAGTGCAAAAAGTGTTTTTTCCACATTAATACAAGTGCAAAAGTGGTTTCCTGCACCAACACAAGTGCGAAAAGTGGTTTTTCAACACTAACACAAGTGCGAAAAGTGGTTTTTCTACACTATCACAAGTGCAAAAAGTGTTTTTTCCACACTAATACAAGTGCAAAAGTGGTTTCCTGCACCAACACAAGTGCGAAAAGTGGTTTTTTAACACTAACACAAGTGCGAAAAGTGGTTTTTCAACACTAACACAAGTGCGAAAAGTGGTTTTTCAACACTAACACAAGTGCGAAAAGTGTTTTTTCCACACTAATGCAAGTGCAAAAGTGGTTTCCTGCACCAACACAAGTGCGAAAAGTGGTTTTTCAACACTAACACAAGTGCGAAAAATGGTTTTTCAACACTAACACAAGTGCGAAAAGTGGTTTTTCAACACTATCACAAGTGCAAAAAGTGTTTTTTCCACACTAATACAAGTGCAAAAGTGGTTTCCTGCACCAACACAAGTGCGAAAAGTGGTTTTTCAACACTAACACAAGTGCGAAAAGTGGTTTTTCAACACTATCACAAGTGCAAAAAGTGTTTTTTCCACACTAATACAAGTGCAAAAGTGGTTTCCTGCACCAACACAAGTGCGAAAAGTGGTTTTTCAACACTTACACAAGTGCGAAAAGTGGTTTTTCAACACTAACACAAGTGCGAAAAGTGGTTTTTCCACACTAATACAAGTGCAAAAGTGGTTTCCTGCACCAACACAAGTGCGAAAAGTGGTTTTTCAACACTAACACAAGTGCAAAAAGTGGTTTTTCAACACTAACACAAGTGCGAAAAGTCGTTTTTCAACACTATCACAAGTGCAAAAAGTGTTTTTTCCACACTAATACAAGTGCAAAAGTGGTTTCCTGCACCAACACAAGTGCGAAAAGTGGTTTTTCAACACTAACACAAGTGCGAAAAGTGGTTTTTCAACACTAACACAAGTGCGAAAAGTGGTTTTTCCACACTAATACAAGTGCAAAAGTGGTTTCCTGCACCAACACAAGTGCGAAAAGTGGTTTTTCAACACTAACACAAGTGCGAAAAGTGGTTTTTCTGCACTATCACAAGTGCAAAAAGTGTTTTTTCCACACTAATACAAGTGCAAAAGTGGTTTCCTGCACCAACACAAGTGCGAAAAGTGGTTTTTTTAACACTAACGCAAGTGCGAAAAGTGGTTTTTCAACACTAACACAAGTGCGAAAAGTGTTTTTTCCACACTAATACAAGTGCAAAAGTGGTTTCCTGCACCAACACAAGTGCGAAAAGTGGTTTTTCAACACTAACACAAGTGCGAAAAATGGTTTTTCAACACTAACACAAGTGCGAAAAGTGGTTTTTCAACACTATCACAAGTGCAAAAAGTGTTTTTTCCACACTAATACAAGTGCAAAAGTGGTTTCCTGCACCAACACAAGTGCGAAAAGTGGTTTTTCAACACTAACACAAGTGCGAAAAGTGGTTTTTCAACACTATCACAAGTGCAAAAAGTGGTTTTTCAACACTATCACAAGTGCAAAAAGTGTTTTTTCCACACTAATACAAGTGCAAAAGTGGTTTCCTGCACCAGCACAAGTGCGAAAAGTGGTTTTTCAACACTAACACAAGTGCGAAAAGTGGTTTTTCAACACTATCACAAGTGCAAAAAGTGTTTTTTCCACACTAATACAAGTGCAAAAGTGGTTTCCTGCACCAACACAAGTGCGAGAAGTGGTTTTTCAACACCAACACAAGTGCGGAAAGTGGTTTTTCAACACTAACACAAGTGCGAAAAGTCGTTTTTCAACACTATCACAAGTGCAAAAAGTGTTTTTTCCACACTAATACAAGTGCAAAAGTGGTTTCCTGCACCAACACAAGTGCGAAAAGTGGTTTTTCAACACTAACACAAGTGCGAAAAGTGGTTTTTCAACACTAACACAAGTGCGAAAAGTGGTTTTTCCACACTAATACAAGTGCAAAAGTGGTTTCCTGCACCAACACAAGTGCGAAAAGTGGTTTTTCTACACTAACACAAGTGCGAAAAGTGGTTTTTCTACACTATCACAAGTGCAAAAAGTGTTTTTTCCACACTAATACAAGTGCAAATTGCAAAAGTGGTTTCATGCACCAACACAAGTGCGAAAAGTGGTTTTTCAACACTAACACAAGTGCGAAAAGTGGTTTTTCAACACTAACACAAGTGCGAAAAGTGGTTTATCCACACTAATATAAGTGCAAAAGTGGTTTCCTGCACCAACACAAGTGCGAAAAGTGGTTTTTCAACACTAACACAAGTGCGAAAAGTGGTTTTTCTACACTATCACAAGTGCAAAAAGTGTTTTTTCCACACTAATACAAGTGCAAAAGTGGTTTCCTGCACCAGCACAAGTGCGAAAAGTGGTTTTTCAACACTAACACAAGTGCGAAAAGTGGTTTTTCAACACTATCACAAGTGCAAAAAGTGTTTTTTCCACACTAATACAAGTGCAAAAGTGGTTTCCTGCACCAACACAAGTGCGAGAGGTGGTTTTTCAACACTAACACAAGTACGGAAAGTGGTTTTTCAACACTAACACAAGTGCGAAAAGTCGTTTTCAACACTATCACAAGTGCAAAAAGTGTTTTTTCCACACTAATACAAGTGCAAATTGCAAAAGTGGTTTCATGCACCAACACAAGTGCGAAAAGTGGTTTTTAAACACTAACACAAGTGCGAAAAGTGGTTTTTCAACACTAACACAAGTGCGAAAAGTGGTTTTTCCACACTAATATAAGTGCAAAAGTGGTTTCCTGCACCAACACAAGTGCGAAAAGTGGTTTTTCAACACTAACACAAGTGCGAAAAGTGGTTTTTCTACACTATCACAAGTGCAAAAAGTGTTTTTTCCACACTAATACAAGTGCAAAAGTGGTTTCCTGCACCAACACAAGTGCGAAACGTGGTTTTTTAACACTAACACAAGTGCGAAAAGTGGTTTTTCAACACTAACACAAGTGCGAAAAGTGGTTTTTCAACACTATCACAAGTGCAAAAAGTGTTTTTTCCACACTAATACAAGTGCAAAAGTGGTTTCCTGCACCAACACAAGTGCGAGAAGTGGTTTTTTAACACTAACACAAGTGCGGAAAGTGGTTTTTCAACACTAACGCAAGTGCGAAAAGTCGTTTTTCAACACTATCACAAGTGCAAAAAGTGTTTTTTCCACACTAATACAAGTGCAAAAGTGGTTTCCTGCACCAACACAAGTGCGAAAAGTGGTTTTTCAACACTAACACAAGTGCGAAAAGTGGTTTTTCAACACTAACACAAGAGTGAAAAGTGGTTTTTCCACACTAATACAAGTGCAAAAGTGGTTTCCTGCACCAACACAAGTGCGAAAAGTGGTTTTTTAACACTAACACAAGTGCGAAAAGTGGTTTTTCTACACTATCACAAGTGCAAAAAGTGTTTTTTCCACACTAATACAAGTGCAAAAGTGGTTTCCTGCACCAACACAAGTGCGAAAAGTGGTTTTTTAACACTAACACAAGTGCGAAAAGTGGTTTTTCAACACTAACACAAGTGCGAAAAGTGGTTTTTCAACACTAACACAAGTGCGAAAAGTGTTTTTTCCACACTAATGCAAGTGCAAAAGTGGTTTCCTGCACCAACACAAGTGCGAAAAGTGGTTTTTCAACACTAACACAAGTGCAAAAAATGGTTTTTCAACACTAACACAAGTACGAAAAGTGGTTTTTCAACACTATCACAAGTGCAAAAAGTGTTTTTTCCACACTAATACAAGTGCAAAAGTGGTTTCCTGCACCAACACAAGTGCAAAAAGTGGTTTTTCAACACTAACACAAGTGCGAAAAGTGGTTTTTCAACACTATCACAAGTGCAAAAAGTGTTTTTTCCACACTAATACAAGTGCAAAAGTGGTTTCCTGCACCAACACAAGTGCGAAAAGTGGTTTTTCAACACTAACACAAGTGCGAAAAGTGGTTTTTCAACACTAACACAAGTGCGAAAAGTGGTTTTTCCACACTAATACAAGTGCAAAAGTGGTTTCCTGCACCAACACAAGTGCGAAAAGTGGTTTTTCAACACTAACACAAGTGCGAAAAGTGGTTTTTCAACACTAACACATGTGCAAAAGTGGTTTCCTGCACCAACACAAGTGCGAGAAGTGGTTTTTCAACACTAGCACAAGTGCGGAAAGTGGTTTTTCAACACTAACACAAGTGCGAAAAGTCGTTTTTCAACACTATCACAAGTGCAAAAAGTGTTTTTTCCACACTAATACAAGTGCAAAAGTGGTTTCCTGCACCAACACAAGTGCGAAAAGGGGTTTTTCAACACTAACACAAGTGCGAAAAGTGGTTTTTCAACACTAACACAAGTGTGAAAAGTGGTTTATCCACACTAATACAAGTGCAAAAGTGGTTTCCTGCACCAACACAAGTGCGAAAAGTGGTTTTTCAACACTAACACAAGTGCGAAAAGTGGTTTTTCTACACTATCACAAGTGCAAAAAGTGTTTTTTCCACACTAATACAAGTGCAAAAGTGGTTTCCTGCACCAACACAAGTGCGAAAAGTGGTTTTTTAACACTAACACAAGTGCGAAAAGTGGTTTTTCAACACTAACACAAGTGCGAAAAGTGGTTTTTCAACACTATCACAAGTGCAAAAAGTGTTTTTTCCACACTAATACAAGTGCAAAAGTGGTTTCCTGCACCAACACAAGTGCGAGAAGTGGTTTTTCAACACCAACACAAGTGCGGAAAGTGGTTTTTCAACACTAACACAAGTGCGAAAAGTCGTTTTTCAACACTATCACAAGTGCAAAAAGTGTTTTTTCCACACTAATACAAGTGCAAAAGTGGTTTCCTGCACCAACACAAGTGCGAAAAGTGGTTTTTCAACACTAACACAAGTGCGAAAAGTGGTTTTTCAACACTAACACAAGTGCGAAAAGTGGTTTTTCCACACTAATACAAGTGCAAAAGTGGTTTCCTGCACCAACACAAGTGCGAAAAGTGGTTTTTCTACACTAACACAAGTGCGAAAAGTGGTTTTTCTACACTATCACAAGTGCAAAAAGTGTTTTTTCCACACTAATACAAGTGCAAATTGCAAAAGTGGTTTCATGCACCAACACAAGTGCGAAAAGTGGTTTTTCAACACTAACACAAGTGCGAAAAGTGGTTTTTCAACACTAACACAAGTGCGAAAAGTGGTTTATCCACACTAATATAAGTGCAAAAGTGGTTTCCTGCACCAACACAAGTGCGAAAAGTGGTTTTTCAACACTAACACAAGTGCGAAAAGTGGTTTTTCTACACTATCACAAGTGCAAAAAGTGTTTTTTCCATACTAATACAAGTGCAAAAGTGGTTTCCTGCACCAACACAAGTGCGAAAAGTGGTTTTTTAACACTAACACAAGTGCGAAAAGTGGTTTTTCAACACTAACACAAGTGCGAAAAGTGGTTTTTCAACACTAACACAAGTGCGAAAAGTGTTTTTTCCACACTAATGCAAGTGCAAAAGTGGTTTCCTGCACCAACACAAGTGCGAAAAGTGGTTTTTCAACACTAACACAAGTGCGAAAAATGGTTTTTCAACACTAACACAAGTGCGAAAAGTGGTTTTTCAACACTATCACAAGTGCAAAAAGTGTTTTTTCCACACTAATACAAGTGCAAAAGTGGTTTCCTGCACCAACACAAGTGCGAAAAGTGGTTTTTCAACACTAACACAAGTGCGAAAAGTGGTTTTTCAACACTATCACAAGTGCAAAAAGTGTTTTTTCCACACTAATACAAGTGCAAAAGTGGTTTCCTGCACCAACACAAGTGCGAAAAGTGGTTTTTCAACACTAACACAAGTGCGAAAAGTGGTTTTCCAACACTAACACAAGTGCGAAAAGTGGTTTTTCCACACTAATACAAGTGCAAAAGTGGTTTCCTGCACCAACACAAGTGCGAAAAGTGGTTTTTCAACACTAACACAAGTGCGAAAAGTGGTTTTTCAACACTAACACAAGTGCGAAAAGTGGTTTTTCCACACTAATACAAGTGCAAAAGTGGTTTCTTGCACCAACACAAGTGCGAAAAGTGGTTTTTCAACACTAACACAAGTGCGAAAAGTGGTTTTTCAACACTATCACAAGTGCAAAAAGTGTTTTTTCCACACTAATACAAGTGCAAAAGTGGTTTCCTGCACCAACACAAGTGCGAGAGTGGTTTTTCAACACTAACACAAGTACGGAAAGTGGTTTTTCAACACTAACACAAGTGCGAAAAGTCGTTTTCAACACTATCACAAGTGCAAAAAGTGTTTTTTCCACACTAATACAAGTGCAAATTGCAAAAGTGGTTTCATGCACCAACACAAGTGCGAAAAGTGGTTTTTCAACACTAACACAAGTGCGAAAAGTGGTTTTTCAACACTAACACAAGTGCGAAAAGTGGTTTTTCCACACTAATATAAGTGCAAAAGTGGTTTCCTGCACCAACACAAGTGCGAAAAGTGGTTTTTCAACACTAACACAAGTGCGAAAAGTGGTTTTTCAACACTAACACAAGTGCGAAAAGTGTTTTTTCCACACTAATGCAAGTGCAAAAGTGGTTTCCTGCACCAACACAAGTGCGAAAAGTGGTTTCCTGCACCAACACAAGTGCGAAAAGTGGTTTTTCAACACTAACACAAGTGCGAAAAGTGGTTTTTCAACACTATCACAAGTGCAAAAAGTGTTTTTTCCACACTAATACAAGTGCAAAAGTGGTTTTCCTGCACCAACACAAGTGCGAGAAGTGGTTTTTCAACACCAACACAAGTGCGGAAAGTGGTTTTTCAACACTAACACAAGTGCGAAAAGTCGTTTTTCAACACTATCACAAGTGCAAAAAGTGTTTTTTCCACACTAATACAAGTGCAAAAGTGGTTTCCTGCACAAACACAAGTGTGAAAAGTGGTTTTTCAACACTAACACAAGTGCGAAAAGTGGTTATTCAACACTAACACAAGTGCGAAAAGTGGTTTTTCCACACTAATACAAGTGCAAAAGTGGTTTCCTGCACCAACACAAGTGCGAAAAGTGGTTTTTCTACACTAACACAAGTGCGAAAAGTGGTTTTTCTACACTATCACAAGTGCAAAAAGTGTTTTTTCCACACTAATACAAGTGCAAAAGTGGTTTCCTGCACCAACACAATTGCGAAAAGTGGTTTTTTAACACTAACACAAGTGCGAAAAGTGGTTTTTCAACACTAACACAAGTGCGAAAAGTGGTTTTTCAACACTAACACAAGTGCGAAAAGTGTTTTTTCCACACTAATACAAGTGCAAAAGTGGTTTCCTGCACCAACACAAGTGCGAAAAGTGGTTTTTCAACACTAACACAAGTGCGAAAAATGGTTTTTCAACACTAACACAAGTGCGAAAAGTGGTTTTTCAACACTACCACAAGTGCAAAAAGTGTTTTTTCCACATTAATACAAGTGCAAAAGTGGTTTCCTGCACCAACACAAGTGCGAAAAGTGGTTTTTCAACACTAACACAAGTGCGAAAAGTGGTTTTTCTACACTATCACAAGTGCAAAAAGTGTTTTTTCCACACTAATACAAGTGCAAAAGTGGTTTCCTGCACCAACACAAGTGCGAAAAGTGGTTTTTTAACACTAACACAAGTGCGAAAAGTGGTTTTTCAACACTAACACAAGTGCGAAAAGTGGTTTTTCAACACTAACACAAGTGCGAAAAGTGTTTTTTCCACACTAATGCAAGTGCAAAAGTGGTTTCCTGCACCAACACAAGTGCGAAAAGTGGTTTTTCAACACTAACACAAGTGCGAAAAATGGTTTTTCAACACTAACACAAGTGCGAAAAGTGGTTTTTCAACACTATCACAAGTGCAAAAAGTGTTTTTTCCACACTAATACAAGTGCAAAAGTGGTTTCCTGCACCAACACAAGTGCGAAAAGTGGTTTTTCAACACTAACACAAGTGCGAAAAGTGGTTTTTCAACACTATCACAAGTGCAAAAAGTGTTTTTTCCACACTAATACAAGTGCAAAAGTGGTTTCCTGCACCAACACAAGTGCGAAAAGTGGTTTTTCAACACTAACACAAGTGCGAAAAGTGGTTTTTCAACACTAACACAAGTGCGAAAAGTGGTTTTTCCACACTAATACAAGTGCAAAAGTGGTTTCCTGCACCAACACAAGTGCGAAAAGTGGTTTTTCAACACTAACACAAGTGCAAAAAGTGGTTTTTCAACACTAACACAAGTGCGAAAAGTCGTTTTTCAACACTATCACAAGTGCAAAAAGTGTTTTTTCCACACTAATACAAGTGCAAAAGTGGTTTCCTGCACCAACACAAGTGCGAAAAGTGGTTTTTCAACACTAACACAAGTGCGAAAAGTGGTTTTTCAACACTAACACAAGTGCGAAAAGTGGTTTTTCCACACTAATACAAGTGCAAAAGTGGTTTCCTGCACCAACACAAGTGCGAAAAGTGGTTTTTCAACACTAACACAAGTGCGAAAAGTGGTTTTTCTGCACTATCACAAGTGCAAAAAGTGTTTTTTCCACACTAATACAAGTGCAAAAGTGGTTTCCTGCACCAACACAAGTGCGAAAAGTGGTTTTTTTAACACTAACGCAAGTGCGAAAAGTGGTTTTTCAACACTAACACAAGTGCGAAAAGTGTTTTTTCCACACTAATACAAGTGCAAAAGTGGTTTCCTGCACCAACACAAGTGCGAAAAGTGGTTTTTCAACACTAACACAAGTGCGAAAAATGGTTTTTCAACACTAACACAAGTGCGAAAAGTGGTTTTTCAACACTATCACAAGTGCAAAAAGTGTTTTTTCAACACTATAAACAAGTGCAAAAGTGGTTTCCTGCACCAACACAAGTGCGAAAAGTGGTTTTTCAACACTAACACAAGTGCGAAAAGTGGTTTTTCAACACTAACACAAGTGCGAAAAGTGGTTTTTCCACACTAATACAAGTGCAAAAGTGGTTTCCTGCACCAACACAAGTGCGAAAAGTGGTTTTTCAACACTAACACAAGTGCGAAAAGTGGTTTTTCAACACTATCACAAGTGCAAAAAGTGTTTTTTCCACACTAATACAAGTGCAAAAGTGGTTTCCTGCACCAACACAAGTGCGAGAGGTGGTTTTTCAACACTAACACAAGTACGGAAAGTGGTTTTTCAACACTAACACAAGTGCGAAAAGTCGTTTTCAACACTATCACAAGTGCCAAAAGTGTTTTTTCCACACTAATACAAGTGCAAATTGCAAAAGTGGTTTCATGCACCAACACAAGTGCGAAAAGTGGTTTTTAAACACTAACACAAGTGCGAAAAGTGGTTTTTCAACACTAACACAAGTGCGAAAAGTGGTTTTTCCACACTAATATAAGTGCAAAAGTGGTTTCCTGCACCAACACAAGTGCGAAAAGTGGTTTTTCAACACTAACACAAGTGCGAAAAGTGGTTTTTCTACACTATCACAAGTGCAAAAAGTGTTTTTTCCACACTAATACAAGTGCAAAAGTGGTTTCCTGCACCAACACAAGTGCGAAACGTGGTTTTTTAACACTAACACAAGTGCGAAAAGTGGTTTTTCAACACTAACACAAGTGCGAAAAGTGGTTTTTCAACACTAACACAAGTGCGAAAAGTGTTTTTTCCACACTAATACAAGTGCAAAAGTGGTTTCCTGCACCAACACAAGTGCAAAAAGTGTTTTTTCAACACTAACACAAGTGCGAAAAGTGGGTTTTCAACACTATCACAAGTGCAAAAAGTGTTTTTTCCACACTAATACAAGTGCAAAAGTGGTTTCCTGCACCAACACAAGTGCGAGCAGTGGTTTTTCAACACTAACACAAGTGCGGAAAGTGGTTTTTCAACACTAACGCAAGTGCGAAAAGTCGTTTTTCAAAACTATCACAAGTGCAAAAAGTGTTTTTTCCACACTAATACAAGTGCAAAAGTGGTTTCCTGCACCAACACAAGTGCGAAAAGTGGTTTTTCAACACTAACACAAGTGCGAAAAGTGGTTTTTCAACACTATCACAAGTGTGAAAAGTGTTTTTTCCACACTAATACAAGTGCAAAAGTGGTTTCCTGCACCAACACAAGTGCGAAAAGTGGTTTTTCAACACTAACACAAGTGCGAAAAGTGGTTTTTCAACACTAACACAAGTGCGAAAAGTGGTTTTTCCACACTAATACAAGTGCAAAAGTGGTTTCCTGCACCAACACAAGTGCGAAAAGTGGTTTTTCAACACTAACACAAGTGCAAAAAGTGGTTTTTCAACACTAACACAAGTGCGAAAAGTCGTTTTTCAACACTATCACAAGTGCAAAAAGTGTTTTTTCCACACTAATACAAGTGCAAAAGTGGTTTCCTGCACCAACACAAGTGCGAAAAGTGGTTTTTCAACACTAACACAAGTGCGAAAAGTGGTTTTTCAACACTAACACAAGTGCGAAAAGTGGTTTTTCCACACTAATACAAGTGCAAAAGTGGTTTCCTGCACCAACACAAGTGCGAAAAGTGGTTTTTCAACACTAACACAAGTGCGAAAAGTGGTTTTTCTGCACTATCACAAGTGCAAAAAGTGTTTTTTCCACACTAATACAAGTGCAAAAGTGGTTTCCTGCACCAACACAAGTGCGAAAAGTGGTTTTTTAAACACTAACGCAAGTGCGAAAAGTGGTTTTTCAACACTAACACAAGTGCGAAAAGTGTTTTTTCCACACTAATACAAGTGCAAAAGTGGTTTCCTGCACCAACACAAGTGCGAAAAGTGGTTTTTCAACACTAACACAAGTGCGAAAAATGGTTTTTCAACACTAACACAAGTGCGAAAAGTGGTTTTTCAACACTATCACAAGTGCAAAAAGTGTTTTTTCCACACTATAAACAAGTGCAAAAGTGGTTTCCTGCACCAACACAAGTGCGAAAAGTGGTTTTTCAACACTAACACAAGTGCGAAAAGTGGTTTTTCAACACTAACACAAGTGCGAAAAGTGGTTTTTCCACACTAATACAAGTGCAAAAGTGGTTTCCTGCACCAACACAAGTGCGAAAAGTGGTTTTTCAACACTAACACAAGTGCGAAAAGTGGTTTTTCAACACTATCACAAGTGCAAAAAGTGTTTTTTCCACACTAATACAAGTGCAAAAGTGGTTTCCTGCACCAACACAAGTGCGAGAAGTGGTTTTTCAACACTAACACAAGTACGGAAAGTGGTTTTTCAACACTAACACAAGTGCGAAAAGTCGTTTTCAACACTATCACAAGTGCAAAAAGTGTTTTTTCCACACTAATACAAGTGCAAATTGCAAAAGTGGTTTCATGCACCAACACAAGTGCGAAAAGTGGTTTTTAAACACTAACACAAGTGCGAAAAGTGGTTTTTCAACACTAACACAAGTGCGAAAAGTGGTTTTTCCACACTAATATAAGTGCAAAAGTGGTTTCCTGCACCAACACAAGTGCGAAAAGTGGTTTTTCAACACTAACACAAGTGCGAAAAGTGGTTTTTCTACACTATCACAAGTGCAAAAAGTGTTTTTTCCACACTAATACAAGTGCAAAAGTGGTTTCCTGCACCAACACAAGTGCGAAACGTGGTTTTTTAACACTAACACAAGTGCGAAAAGTGGTTTTTCAACACTAACACAAGTGCGAAAAGTGGTTTTTCAACACTAACACAAGTGCGAAAAGTGTTTTTTCCACACTAATACAAGTGCAAAAGTGGTTTCCTGCACCAACACAAGTGCAAAAAGTGTTTTTTCAACACTAACACAAGTGCGAAAAGTGGGTTTTCAACACTATCACAAGTGCAAAAAGTGTTTTTTCCACACTAATACAAGTGCAAAAGTGGTTTCCTGCACCAACACAAGTGCGAGAAGTGGTTTTTCAACACTAACACAAGTGCGGAAAGTGGTTTTTCAACACTAACGCAAGTGCGAAAAGTCGTTTTTCAACACTATCACAAGTGCAAAAAGTGTTTTTTCCACACTAATACAAGTGCAAAAGTGGTTTCCTGCACCAACACAAGTGCGAAAAGTGGTTTTTCAACACTAACACAAGTGCGAAAAGTGGTTTTTCAACACTAACACAAGTGTGAAAAGTGGTTTTTCCACACTAATACAAGTGCAAAAGTGGTTTCCTGCACCAACACAAGTGCGAAAAGTGGTTTTTTAACACTAACACAAGTGCGAAAAGTGTTTTTTCTACACTATCACAAGTGCAAAAAGTGTTTTTTCCACACTAATACAAGTGCAAAAGTGGTTTCCTGCACCAACACAAGTGCGAAAAGTGGTTTTTTAACACTAACACAAGTGCGAAAAGTGGTTTTTCAACACTAACACAAGTGCGAAAAGTGGTTTTTCAACACTAACACAAGTGCGAAAAGTGTTTTTTCCACACTAATGCAAGTGCAAAAGTGGTTTCCTGCACCAACACAAGTGCGAAAAGTGGTTTTTCAACACTAACACAAGTGCAAAAAATGGTTTTTCAACACTAACACAAGTACGAAAAGTGGTTTTTCAACACTATCACAAGTGCAAAAAGTGTTTTTTCCACACTAATACAAGTGCAAAAGTGGTTTCCTGCACCAACACAAGTGCGAAAAGTGGTTTTTCAACACTAACACAAGTGCGAAAAGTGGTTTTTCAACACTAACACAAGTGCGAAAAGTGGTTTTTCCACACTAATACAAGTGCAAAAGTGGTTTCCTGCACCAACACAAGTGCGAAAAGTGGTTTTTCAACACTAACACAAGTGCGAAAAGTGGTTTTTCTGCACTATCACAAGTGCAAAAAGTGTTTTTTCCACACTAATACAAGTGCAAAAGTGGTTTCCTGCACCAACACAAGTGCGAAAAGTGGTTTTTTTAACACTAACGCAAGTGCGAAAAGTGGTTTTTCAACACTAACACAAGTGCGAAAAGTGTTTTTTCCACACTAATACAAGTGCAAAAGTGGTTTCCTGCACCAACACAAGTGCGAAAAGTGGTTTTTCAACACTAACACAAGTGCGAAAAATGGTTTTTCAACACTAACACAAGTGCGAAAAGTGGTTTTTCAACACTATCACAAGTGCAAAAAGTGTTTTTTCCACACTATAAACAAGTGCAAAAGTGGTTTCCTGCACCAACACAAGTGCGAAAAGTGGTTTTTCAACACTAACACAAGTGCGAAAAGTGGTTTTTCAACACTAACACAAGTGCGAAAAGTGGTTTTTCCACACTAATACAAGTGCAAAAGTGGTTTCCTGCACCAACACAAGTGCGAAAAGTGGTTTTTCAACACTAACACAAGTGCGAAAAGTGGTTTTTCAACACTATCACAAGTGCAAAAAGTGTTTTTTCCACACTAATACAAGTGCAAAAGTGGTTTCCTGCACCAACACAAGTGCGAGAGGTGGTTTTTCAACACTAACACAAGTACGGAAAGTGGTTTTTCAACACTAACACAAGTGCGAAAAGTCGTTTTCAACACTATCACAAGTGCCAAAAGTGTTTTTTCCACACTAATACAAGTGCAAATTGCAAAAGTGGTTTCATGCACCAACACAAGTGCGAAAAGTGGTTTTTAAACACTAACACAAGTGCGAAAAGTGGTTTTTCAACACTAACACAAGTGCGAAAAGTGGTTTTTCCACACTAATATAAGTGCAAAAGTGGTTTCCTGCACCAACACAAGTGCGAAAAGTGGTTTTTCAACACTAACACAAGTGCGAAAAGTGGTTTTTCTACACTATCACAAGTGCAAAAAGTGTTTTTTCCACACTAATACAAGTGCAAAAGTGGTTTCCTGCACCAACACAAGTGCGAAACGTGGTTTTTTAACACTAACACAAGTGCGAAAAGTGGTTTTTCAACACTAACACAAGTGCGAAAAGTGGTTTTTCAACACTAACACAAGTGCGAAAAGTGTTTTTTCCACACTAATACAAGTGCAAAAGTGGTTTCCTGCACCAACACAAGTGCAAAAAGTGTTTTTTCAACACTAACACAAGTGCGAAAAGTGGGTTTTCAACACTATCACAAGTGCAAAAAGTGTTTTTTCCACACTAATACAAGTGCAAAAGTGGTTTCCTGCACCAACACAAGTGCGAGCAGTGGTTTTTCAACACTAACACAAGTGCGGAAAGTGGTTTTTCAACACTAACGCAAGTGCGAAAAGTCGTTTTTCAAAACTATCACAAGTGCAAAAAGTGTTTTTTCCACACTAATACAAGTGCAAAAGTGGTTTCCTGCACCAACACAAGTGCGAAAAGTGGTTTTTCAACACTAACACAAGTGCGAAAAGTGGTTTTTCAACACTATCACAAGTGTGAAAAGTGTTTTTTCCACACTAATACAAGTGCAAAAGTGGTTTCCTGCACCAACACAAGTGCGAAAAGTGGTTTTTCAACACTAACACAAGTGCGAAAAGTGGTTTTTCAACACTAACACAAGTGCGAAAAGTGGTTTTTCCACACTAATACAAGTGCAAAAGTGGTTTCCTGCACCAACACAAGTGCGAAAAGTGGTTTTTCAACACTAACACAAGTGCAAAAAGTGGTTTTTCAACACTAACACAAGTGCGAAAAGTCGTTTTTCAACACTATCACAAGTGCAAAAAGTGTTTTTTCCACACTAATACAAGTGCAAAAGTGGTTTCCTGCACCAACACAAGTGCGAAAAGTGGTTTTTCAACACTAACACAAGTGCGAAAAGTGGTTTTTCAACACTAACACAAGTGCGAAAAGTGGTTTTTCCACACTAATACAAGTGCAAAAGTGGTTTCCTGCACCAACACAAGTGCGAAAAGTGGTTTTTCAACACTAACACAAGTGCGAAAAGTGGTTTTTCTGCACTATCACAAGTGCAAAAAGTGTTTTTTCCACACTAATACAAGTGCAAAAGTGGTTTCCTGCACCAACACAAGTGCGAAAAGTGGTTTTTTAAACACTAACGCAAGTGCGAAAAGTGGTTTTTCAACACTAACACAAGTGCGAAAAGTGTTTTTTCCACACTAATACAAGTGCAAAAGTGGTTTCCTGCACCAACACAAGTGCGAAAAGTGGTTTTTCAACACTAACACAAGTGCGAAAAATGGTTTTTCAACACTAACACAAGTGCGAAAAGTGGTTTTTCAACACTATCACAAGTGCAAAAAGTGTTTTTTCCACACTATAAACAAGTGCAAAAGTGGTTTCCTGCACCAACACAAGTGCGAAAAGTGGTTTTTCAACACTAACACAAGTGCGAAAAGTGGTTTTTCAACACTAACACAAGTGCGAAAAGTGGTTTTTCCACACTAATACAAGTGCAAAAGTGGTTTCCTGCACCAACACAAGTGCGAAAAGTGGTTTTTCAACACTAACACAAGTGCGAAAAGTGGTTTTTCAACACTATCACAAGTGCAAAAAGTGTTTTTTCCACACTAATACAAGTGCAAAAGTGGTTTCCTGCACCAACACAAGTGCGAGAAGTGGTTTTTCAACACTAACACAAGTACGGAAAGTGGTTTTTCAACACTAACACAAGTGCGAAAAGTCGTTTTCAACACTATCACAAGTGCAAAAAGTGTTTTTTCCACACTAATACAAGTGCAAATTGCAAAAGTGGTTTCATGCACCAACACAAGTGCGAAAAGTGGTTTTTAAACACTAACACAAGTGCGAAAAGTGGTTTTTCAACACTAACACAAGTGCGAAAAGTGGTTTTTCCACACTAATATAAGTGCAAAAGTGGTTTCCTGCACCAACACAAGTGCGAAAAGTGGTTTTTCAACACTAACACAAGTGCGAAAAGTGGTTTTTCTACACTATCACAAGTGCAAAAAGTGTTTTTTCCACACTAATACAAGTGCAAAAGTGGTTTCCTGCACCAACACAAGTGCGAAACGTGGTTTTTTAACACTAACACAAGTGCGAAAAGTGGTTTTTCAACACTAACACAAGTGCGAAAAGTGGTTTTTCAACACTAACACAAGTGCGAAAAGTGTTTTTTCCACACTAATACAAGTGCAAAAGTGGTTTCCTGCACCAACACAAGTGCAAAAAGTGTTTTTTCAACACTAACACAAGTGCGAAAAGTGGGTTTTCAACACTATCACAAGTGCAAAAAGTGTTTTTTCCACACTAATACAAGTGCAAAAGTGGTTTCCTGCACCAACACAAGTGCGAGAAGTGGTTTTTCAACACTAACACAAGTGCGGAAAGTGGTTTTTCAACACTAACGCAAGTGCGAAAAGTCGTTTTTCAACACTATCACAAGTGCAAAAAGTGTTTTTTCCACACTAATACAAGTGCAAAAGTGGTTTCCTGCACCAACACAAGTGCGAAAAGTGGTTTTTCAACACTAACACAAGTGCGAAAAGTGGTTTTTCAACACTAACACAAGTGTGAAAAGTGGTTTTTCCACACTAATACAAGTGCAAAAGTGGTTTCCTGCACCAACACAAGTGCGAAAAGTGGTTTTTTAACACTAACACAAGTGCGAAAAGTGTTTTTTCTACACTATCACAAGTGCAAAAAGTGTTTTTTCCACACTAATACAAGTGCAAAAGTGGTTTCCTGCACCAACACAAGTGCGAAAAGTGGTTTTTTAACACTAACACAAGTGCGAAAAGTGGTTTTTCAACACTAACACAAGTGCGAAAAGTGGTTTTTCAACACTAACACAAGTGCGAAAAGTGTTTTTTCCACACTAATGCAAGTGCAAAAGTGGTTTCCTGCACCAACACAAGTGCGAAAAGTGGTTTTTCAACACTAACACAAGTGCAAAAAATGGTTTTTCAACACTAACACAAGTACGAAAAGTGGTTTTTCAACACTATCACAAGTGCAAAAAGTGTTTTTTCCACACTAATACAAGTGCAAAAGTGGTTTCCTGCACCAACACAAGTGCAAAAAGTGGTTTTTCAACACTAACACAAGTGCGAAAAGTGGTTTTTCAACACTATCACAAGTGCAAAAAGTGTTTTTTCCACACTAATACAAGTGCAAAAGTGGTTTCCTGCACCAACACAAGTGCGAAAAGTGGTTTTTCAACACTAACACAAGTGCGAAAAGTGGTTTTTCAACACTAACACAAGTGCGAAAAGTGGTTTTTCCACACTAATACAAGTGCAAAAGTGGTTTCCTGCACCAACACAAGTGCGAAAAGTGGTTTTTCAACACTAACACAAGTGCGAAAAGTGGTTTTTCAACACTAACACATGTGCAAAAGTGGTTTCCTGCACCAACACAAGTGCGAGAAGTGGTTTTTCAACACTAGCACAAGTGCGGAAAGTGGTTTTTCAACACTAACACAAGTGCGAAAAGTCGTTTTTCAACACTATCACAAGTGCAAAAAGTGTTTTTTCCACACTAATACAAGTGCAAAAGTGGTTTCCTGCACCAACACAAGTGCGAAAAGGGGTTTTTCAACACTAACACAAGTGCGAAAAGTGGTTTTTCAACACTAACACAAGTGTGAAAAGTGGTTTATCCACACTAATACAAGTGCAAAAGTGGTTTCCTGCACCAACACAAGTGCGAAAAGTGGTTTTTCAACACTAACACAAGTGCGAAAAGTGGTTTTTCTACACTATCACAAGTGCAAAAAGTGTTTTTTCCACACTAATACAAGTGCAAAAGTGGTTTCCTGCACCAACACAAGTGCGAAAAGTGGTTTTTTAACACTAACACAAGTGCGAAAAGTGGTTTTTCAACACTAACACAAGTGCGAAAAGTGGTTTTTCAACACTATCACAAGTGCAAAAAGTGTTTTTTCCACACTAATACAAGTGCAAAAGTGGTTTCCTGCACCAGCACAAGTGCGAAAAGTGGTTTTTCAACACTAACACAAGTGCGAAAAGTGGTTTTTCAACACTATCACAAGTGCAAAAAGTGTTTTTTCCACACTAATACAAGTGCAAAAGTGGTTTCCTGCACCAACACAAGTGCGAGAAGTGGTTTTTCAACACCAACACAAGTGCGGAAAGTGGTTTTTCAACACTAACACAAGTGCGAAAAGTCGTTTTTCAACACTATCACAAGTGCAAAAAGTGTTTTTTCCACACTAATACAAGTGCAAAAGTGGTTTCCTGCACCAACACAGGTGCGAAAAGTGGTTTTTCAACACTAACACAAGTGCGAAAAGTGGTTTTTCAACACTAACACAAGTGCGAAAAGTGGTTTTTCCACACTAATACAAGTGCAAAAGTGGTTTCCTGCACCAACACAAGTGCGAAAAGTGGTTTTTCTACACTAACACAAGTGCGAAAAGTGGTTTTTCTACACTATCACAAGTGCAAAAAGTGTTTTTTCCAAACTAATACAAGTGCAAATTGCAAAAGTGGTTTCATGCACCAACACAAGTGCGAAAAGTGGTTTTTCAACACTAACACAAGTGCGAAAAGTGGTTTTTCAACACTAACACAAGTGCGAAAAGTGGTTTATCCACACTAATATAAGTGCAAAAGTGGTTTCCTGCACCAACACAAGTGCGAAAAGTGGTTTTTCAACACTAACACAAGTGCGAAAAGTGGTTTTTCTACACTATCACAAGTGCAAAAAGTGTTTTTTCCACACTAATACAAGTGCAAAAGTGGTTTCCTGCACCAACACAAGTGCGAAAAGTGGTTTTTTAACACTAACACAAGTGCGAAAAGTGGTTTTTCAACACTAACACAAGTGCGAAAAGTGGTTTTTCAACACTAACACAAGTGCGAAAAGTGTTTTTTCCACACTAATGCAAGTGCAAAAGTGGTTTCCTGCACCAACACAAGTGCGAAAAGTGGTTTTTCAACACTAACACAAGTGCGAAAAATGGTTTTTCAACACTAACACAAGTGCGAAAAGTGTTTTTTCCACACTAATACAAGTGCAAAAGTGGTTTCCTGCACCAACACAAGTGCAAAAAGTGTTTTTTCAACACTAACACAAGTGCGAAAAGTGGGTTTTCAACACTATCACAAGTGCAAAAAGTGTTTTTTCCACACTAATACAAGTGCAAAAGTGGTTTCCTGCACCAACACAAGTGCGAGAAGTGGTTTTTCAACACTAACACAAGTGCGGAAAGTGGTTTTTCAACACTAACGCAAGTGCGAAAAGTCGTTTTTCAACACTATCACAAGTGCGAAAAGTGTTTTTTCCACACTAATGCAAGTGCAAAAGTGGTTTCCTGCACCAACACAAGTGCGAAAAGTGGTTTTTCAACACTAACACAAGTGCGAAAAATGGTTTTTCAACACTAACACAAGTGCGAAAAGTGGTTTTTCAACACTATCACAAGTGCAAAAAGTGTTTTTTCCACACTAATACAAGTGCAAAAGTGGTTTCCTGCACCAACACAAGTGCGAAAAGTGGTTTTTCAACACTAACACAAGTGCGAAAAGTGGTTTTTCAACACTATCACAAGTGCAAAAAGTGTTTTTTCCACACTAATACAAGTGCAAAAGTGGTTTCCTGCACCAACACAAGTGCGAAAAGTGGTTTTTCAACACTAACACAAGTGCGAAAAGTGGTTTTTCAACACTAACACAAGTGCGAAAAGTGGTTTTTCCACACTAATACAAGTGCAAAAGTGGTTTCCTGCACCAATACAAGTGCGAAAAGTGGTTTTTCAACACTAACACAAGTGCGAAAAGTGGTTTTTCAACACTAACACAAGTGCGAAAAGTGGTTTTTCCACACTAATACAAGTGCAAAAGTGGTTTCTTGCACCAACACAAGTGCGAAATGTGGTTTTTCAACACTAACACAAGTGCGAAAAGTGGTTTTTCAACACTATCACAAGTGCAAAAAGTGTTTTTTCCACACTAATACAAGTGCAAAAGTGGTTTCCTGCACCAACACAAGTGCGAGAGGTGGTTTTTCAACACTAACACAAGTACGGAAAGTGGTTTTTCAACACTAACACAAGTGCGAAAAGTCGTTTTCAACACTATCACAAGTGCAAAAAGTGTTTTTTCCACACTAATACAAGTGCAAATTGCAAAAGTGGTTTCATGCACCAACACAAGTGCGAAAAGTGGTTTTTCAACACTAACACAAGTGCGAAAAGTGGTTTTTCAACACTAACACAAGTGCGAAAAGTGGTTTTTCCACACTAATATAAGTGCAAAAGTGGTTTCCTGCACCAACACAAGTGCGAAAAGTGGTTTTTCAACACTAACACAAGTGCGAAAAGTGGTTTTTCAACACTAACACAAGTGCGAAAAGTGTTTTTTCCACACTAATGCAAGTGCAAAAGTGGTTTCCTGCACCAACACAAGTGCGAAAAGTGGTTTCCTGCACCAACACAAGTGCGAAAAGTGGTTTTTCAACACTAACACAAGTGCGAAAAGTGGTTTTTCAACACTATCACAAGTGCAAAAAGTGTTTTTTCCACACTAATACAAGTGCAAAAGTGGTTTTCCTGCACCAACACAAGTGCGAGAAGTGGTTTTTCAACACCAACACAAGTGCGGAAAGTGGTTTTTCAACACTAACACAAGTGCAAAAAGTCGTTTTTCAACACTATCACAAGTGCAAAAAGTGTTTTTTCCACACTAATACAAGTGCAAAAGTGGTTTCCTGCACCAACACAAGTGTGAAAAGTGGTTTTTCAACACTAACACAAGTGCGAAAAGTGGTTATTCAACACTAACACAAGTGCGAAAAGTGGTTTTTCCACACTAATACAAGTGCAAAAGTGGTTTCCTGCACCAACACAAGTGCGAAAAGTGGTTTTTCTACACTAACACAAGTGCGAAAAGTGGTTTTTCTACACTATCACAAGTGCAAAAAGTGTTTTTTCCACACTAATACAAGTGCAAAAGTGGTTTCCTGCACCAACACAATTGCGAAAAGTGGTTTTTTAACACTAACACAAGTGCGAAAAGTGGTTTTTCAACACTAACACAAGTGCGAAAAGTGGTTTTTCAACACTAACACAAGTGCGAAAAGTGTTTTTTCCACACTAATACAAGTGCAAAAGTGGTTTCCTGCACCAACACAAGTGCGAAAAGTGGTTTTTCAACACTAACACAAGTGCGAAAAATGGTTTTTCAACACTAACACAAGTGCGAAAAGTGGTTTTTCAACACTATCACAAGTGCAAAAAGTGTTTTTTCCACACTAATACAAGTGCAAAAGTGGTTTCCTGCACCAACACAAGTGCGAAAAGTGGTTTTTCAACACTAACACAAGTGCGAAAAGTGGTTTTTCAAAACTAACAGAAGTGCGAAAAGTGGTTTTTTCCACACTAATACAAGTGCAAAAGTGGTTTCCTGCACCAACACAAGTGTGAAAAGTGGCTTTTCAACACTAACACAAGTGCGAAAAGTGGTTTTTCAACACTATCACAAGTGCAAAAAGTGTTTTTTCCACACTAATACAAGTGCAAAAGTGGTTTCCTGCACCAACACAAGTGCGAGAAGTGGTTTTTCAACACTAACACAAGTGCGGAAAGTGGTTTTTCAACACTAACACAAGTGCGAAAAGTCGTTTTTCAACACTATCACAAGTGCAAAAAGTATTTTTTCCACACTAATACAAGTGCAAAAGTCGTTTCCTGCACCAACACAAGTGCGAAAAGTGGTTTTTCAACACTAACACAAGTGCGAAAAGTGGTTTTTCAACACTAACACAAGTGCGAAAAGTGGTTTTTCCACACTAATACAAGTGCAAAAGTGGTTTCCTGCACCAACACAAGTGCGAAAAGTGGTTTTTCAACACTAACACAAGTGCGAAAAGTGGTTTTTCTGCACTATCACAAGTGCAAAAAGTGTTTTTTCCCCACTAATACAAGTGCAAAAGTGGTTTCCTGCACCAAGACAAGTGCGAAAAGTGGTTTTTTAACACTAACACAAGTGCGAAAAGTGGTTTTTCCACACTAATACAAGTGCAAAAGTGGTTTCCTGCACCAACACAAGTGCGAAAAGTGGTTTTTCAACACTAACACAAGTGCGAAAAATGGTTTTTCAACACTAACACAAGTGCGAAAAGTGGTTTTTCAACACTATCACAAGTGCAAAAAGTGTTTTTTCCACACTATAAACAAGTGCAAAAGTGGTTTCCTGCACCAACACAAGTGCGAAAAGTGGTTTTTCAACACTAACACAAGTGCGAAAAGTGGTTTTTCAACACTAACACAAGTGCGAAAAGTGGTTTTTCCACACTAATACAAGTGCAAAAGTGGTTTCTTGCACCAACACAAGTGCGAAAAGTGGTTTTTCAACAGTAACACAAGTGCAAAAAGTTGTTTTTCAACACTATCACAAGTGCAAAAAGTGTTTTTTCCATACTAATACAAGTGCAAAAGTGGTTTCCTGCACCAACACAAGTGCGAAAAGTGGTTTTTCAACACTAACACAAGTGCGAAAAGTGGTTTTTCAACACTAACACAAGTGCGAAAAGTGGTTTTTCCACACTAATACAAGTGCAAAAGTGGTTTCCTGCACCAACACAATTGCGAAAAGTGGTTTTTCAACACTAACACAAGTGCGAAAAGTGGTTTTTCAACACTATCACAAGTGCAAAAAGTGTTTTTTCCACACTAATACAAGTGCAAAAGTGGTTTCCTGCACCAACACAAGTGCGAGAAGTGGTTTTTCAACACTAACACAAGTACGGAAAGTGGTTTTTCAACACTAACACATGTGCGAAAAGTCGTTTTCAACACTATCACAAGTGCGAAAAGTGTTTTTTCCACACTAATACAAGTGCAAATTGCAAAAGTGGTTTCATGCACCAACGCAAGTGCGAAAAGTGGTTTTTCAACACTAACACAAGTGCGAAAAGTGGTTTTTCAACACTAACACAAGTGCGAAAAGTGGTTTTTCCACACTAATATAAGTGCAAAAGTGGTTTCCTGCACCAACACAAGTGCGAAAAGTGGTTTTTCAACACTAACACAAGTGCGAAAAGTGGTTTTTCTACACTATCACAAGTGCAAAAAGTGTTTTTTCCACACTAATACAAGTGCAAAAGTGGTTTCCTGCACCAACACAAGTGCGAAAAGTGGTTTTTTAACACTAACACAAGTGCGAAAATTGGTTTTTCAACACTAACACAAGTGCGAAAAGTGGTTTTTCAACACTAACACAAGTGCGAAAAGTGTTTTTTCCACACTAATGCAAGTGCAAAAGTGGTTTCCTGCACCAACACAAGTGCGAAAAGTGGTTTTTCAACACTAACACAAGTGCGAAAAATGGTTTTTCAACACTAACACAAGTGCGAAAAGTGGTTTTTCAACACTATCACAAGTGCAAAAAGTGTTTTTTCCACACTAATACAAGTGCAAAAGTGGTTTCCTGCACCAACACAAGTGCGAAAAGTGGTTTTTCAACACTAACACAAGTGCGAAAAGTGGTTTTTCAACACTATCACAAGTGCAAAAAGTGGTTTTTCAACACTATCACAAGTGCAAAAAGTGTTTTTTCCACACTAATACAAGTGCAAAAGTGGTTTCCTGCACCAGCACAAGTGCGAAAAGTGGTTTTTCAACACTAACACAAGTGCGAAAAGTGGTTTTTCAACACTATCACAAGTGCAAAAAGTGTTTTTTCCACACTAATACAAGTGCAAAAGTGGTTTCCTGCACCAACACAAGTGCGAGAAGTGGTTTTTCAACACCAACACAAGTGCGGAAAGTGGTTTTTCAACACTAACACAAGTGCGAAAAGTCGTTTTTCAACACTATCACAAGTGCAAAAAGTGTTTTTTCCACACTAATACAAGTGCAAAAGTGGTTTCCTGCACCAACACAAGTGCGAAAAGTGGTTTTTCAACACTAACACAAGTGCGAAAAGTGGTTTTTCAACACTAACACAAGTGCGAAAAGTGGTTTTTCCACACTAATACAAGTGCAAAAGTGGTTTCCTGCACCAACACAAGTGCGAAAAGTGGTTTTTCTACACTAACACAAGTGCGAAAAGTGGTTTTTCTACACTATCACAAGTGCAAAAAGTGTTTTTTCCACACTAATACAAGTGCAAATTGCAAAAGTGGTTTCATGCACCAACACAAGTGCGAAAAGTGGTTTTTCAACACTAACACAAGTGCGAAAAGTGGTTTTTCAACACTAACACAAGTGCGAAAAGTGGTTTATCCACACTAATATAAGTGCAAAAGTGGTTTCCTGCACCAACACAAGTGCGAAAAGTGGTTTTTCAACACTAACACAAGTGCGAAAAGTGGTTTTTCTACACTATCACAAGTGCAAAAAGTGTTTTTTCCACACTAATACAAGTGCAAAAGTGGTTTCCTGCACCATCACAAGTGCGAAAAGTGGTTTTTCAACACTAACACAAGTGCGAAAAGTGGTTTTTCAACACTATCACAAGTGCAAAAAGTGTTTTTTCCACACAAATACAAGTGCAAAAGTGGTTTCCTGCACCAACACAAGTGCGAGAAGTGGTTTTTCAACACCAACACAAGTGCGGAAAGTGGTTTTTCAACACTAACACAAGTGCGAAAAGTCGTTTTTCAACACTATCACAAGTGCAAAAAGTGTTTTTTCCACACTAATACAAGTGCAAAAGTGGTTTCCTGCACCAACACAAGTGCGAAAAGTGGTTTTTCAACACTAACACAAGTGCGAAAAGTGGTTTTTCAACACTAACACAAGTGCGAAAAGTGGTTTTTCCACACTAATACAAGTGCAAAAGTGGTTTCCTGCACCAACACAAGTGCGAAAAGTGGTTTTTCTACACTAACACAAGTGCGAAAAGTGGTTTTTCTACACTATCACAAGTGCAAAAAGTGTTTTTTCCACACTAATACAAGTGCAAATTGCAAAAGTGGTTTCATGCACCAACACAAGTGCGAAAAGTGGTTTTTCAACACTAACACAAGTGCGAAAAGTGGTTTTTCAACACTAACACAAGTGCGAAAAGTGGTTTATCCACACTAATATAAGTGCAAAAGTGGTTTCCTGCACCAACACAAGTGCGAAAAGTGGTTTTTCAACACTAACACAAGTGCGAAAAGTGGTTTTTCTACACTATCACAAGTGCAAAAAGTGTTTTTTCCACACTAATACAAGTGCAAAAGTGGTTTCCTGCACCAACACAAGTGCGAAAAGTGGTTTTTTAACACTAACACAAGTGCGAAAAGTGGTTTTTCAACACTAACACAAGTGCGAAAAGTGGTTTTTCAACACTAACACAAGTGCGAAAAGTGTTTTTTCCACACTAATGCAAGTGCAAAAGTGGTTTCCTGCACCAACACAAGTGCGAAAAGTGGTTTTTCAACACTAACACAAGTGCGAAAAATGGTTTTTCAACACTAACACAAGTGCGAAAAGTGGTTTTTCAACACTATCACAAGTGCAAAAAGTGTTTTTTCCACACTAATACAAGTGCAAAAGTGGTTTCCTGCACCAACACAAGTGCGAAAAGTGGTTTTTCAACACTAACACAAGTGCGAAAAGTGGTTTTTCAACACTATCACAAGTGCAAAAAGTGTTTTTTCCACACTAATACAAGTGCAAAAGTGGTTTCCTGCACCAACACAAGTGCGAAAAGTGGTTTTTCAACACTAACACAAGTGCGAAAAGTGGTTTTTCAACACTAACACAAGTGCGAAAAGTGGTTTTTCCACACTAATACAAGTGCAAAAGTGGTTTCCTGCACCAACACAAGTGCGAAAAGTGGTTTTTCAACACTAACACAAGTGCGAAAAGTGGTTTTTCAACACTAACACAAGTGCGAAAAGTGGTTTTTCCACACTAATACAAGTGCAAAAGTGGTTTCTTGCACCAACACAAGTGCGAAATGTGGTTTTTCAACACTAACACAAGTGCGAAAAGTGGTTTTTCAACACTATCACAAGTGCAAAAAGTGTTTTTTCCACACTAATACAAGTGCAAAAGTGGTTTCCTGCACCAACACAAGTGCGAGAAGTGGTTTTTCAACACTAACACAAGTACGGAAAGTGGTTTTTCAACACTAACACAAGTGCGAAAAGTCGTTTTCAACACTATCACAAGTGCAAAAAGTGTTTTTTCCACACTAATACAAGTGCAAATTGCAAAAGTGGTTTCATGCACCAACACAAGTGCGAAAAGTGGTTTTTCAACACTAACACAAGTGCGAAAAGTGGTTTTTCAACACTAACACAAGTGCGAAAAGTGGTTTTTCCACACTAATATAAGTGCAAAAGTGGTTTCCTGCACCAACACAATTGCGAAAAGTGGTTTTTCAACACTAACACAAGTGCGAAAAGTGGTTTTTCAACACTAACACAAGTGCGAAAAGTGTTTTTTCCACACTAATGCAAGTGCAAAAGTGGTTTCCTGCACCAACACAAGTGCGAAAAGTGGTTTCCTGCACCAACACAAGTGCGAAAAGTGGTTTTTCAACACTAACACAAGTGCGAAAAGTGGTTTTTCAACACTATCACAAGTGCAAAAAGTGTTTTTTCCACACTAATACAAGTGCAAAAGTGGTTTTCCTGCACCAACACAAGTGCGAGAAGTGGTTTTTCAACACCAACACAAGTGCGGAAAGTGGTTTTTCAACACTAACACAAGTGCAAAAAGTCGTTTTTCAACACTATCACAAGTGCAAAAAGTGTTTTTTCCACACTAATACAAGTGCAAAAGTGGTTTCCTGCACCAACACAAGTGTGAAAAGTGGTTTTTCAACACTAACACAAGTGCGAAAAGTGGTTATTCAACACTAACACAAGTGCGAAAAGTGGTTTTTCCACACTAATACAAGTGCAAAAGTGGTTTCCTGCACCAACACAAGTGCGAAAAGTGGTTTTTCTACACTAACACAAGTGCGAAAAGTGGTTTTTCTACACTATCACAAGTGCAAAAAGTGTTTTTTCCACACTAATACAAGTGCAAAAGTGGTTTCCTGCACCAACACAATTGCGAAAAGTGGTTTTTTAACACTAACACAAGTGCGAAAAGTGGTTTTTCAACACTAACACAAGTGCGAAAAGTGGTTTTTCAACACTAACACAAGTGCGAAAAGTGTTTTTTCCACACTAATACAAGTGCAAAAGTGGTTTCCTGCACCAACACAAGTGCGAAAAGTGGTTTTTCAACACTAACACAAGTGCGAAAAATGGTTTTTCAACACTAACACAAGTGCGAAAAGTGGTTTTTCAACACTATCACAAGTGCAAAAAGTGTTTTTTCCACACTAATACAAGTGCAAAAGTGGTTTCCTGCACCAACACAAGTGCGAAAAGTGGTTTTTCAACACTAACACAAGTGCGAAAAGTGGTTTTTCAAAACTAACAGAAGTGCGAAAAGTGGTTTTTTCCACACTAATACAAGTGCAAAAGTGGTTTCCTGCACCAACACAAGTGTGAAAAGTGGCTTTTCAACACTAACACAAGTGCGAAAAGTGGTTTTTCAACACTATCACAAGTGCAAAAAGTGTTTTTTCCACACTAATACAAGTGCAAAAGTGGTTTCCTGCACCAACACAAGTGCGAGAAGTGGTTTTTCAACACTAACACAAGTGCGGAAAGTGGTTTTTCAACACTAACACAAGTGCGAAAAGTCGTTTTTCAACACTATCACAAGTGCAAAAAGTATTTTTTCCACACTAATACAAGTGCAAAAGTCGTTTCCTGCACCAACACGAGTGCGAAAAGTGGTTTTTCAACACTAACACAAGTGCGAAAAGTGGTTTTTCAACACTAACACAAGTGCGAAAAGTGGTTTTTCCACACTAATACAAGTGCAAAAGTGGTTTCCTGCACCAACACAAGTGCGAAAAGTGGTTTTTCAACACTAACACAAGTGCGAAAAGTGGTTTTTCTGCACTATCACAAGTGCAAAAAGTGTTTTTTCCACACTAATACAAGTGCAAAAGTGGTTTCCTGCACCAAGACAAGTGCGAAAAGTGGTTTTTTAACACTAACACAAGTGCGAAAAGTGGTTTTTCCACACTAATACAAGTGCAAAAGTGGTTTCCTGCACCAACACAAGTGCGAAAAGTGGTTTTTCAACACTAACACAAGTGCGAAAAATGGTTTTTCAACACTAACACAAGTGCAAAAAGTGGTTTTTCAACACTATCACAAGTGCAAAAAGTGTTTTTTCCACACTATAAACAAGTGCAAAAGTGGTTTCCTGCACCAACACAAGTGCGAAAAGTGGTTTTTCAACACTAACACAAGTGCGAAAAGTGGTTTTTCAACACTAACACAAGTGCGAAAAGTGGTTTTTCCACACTAATACAAGTGCAAAAGTGGTTTCTTGCACCAACACAAGTGCGAAAAGTGGTTTTTCAACAGTAACACAAGTGCAAAAAGTTGTTTTTCAACACTATCACAAGTGCAAAAAGTGTTTTTTCCATACTAATACAAGTGCAAAAGTGGTTTCCTGCACCAACACAAGTGCGAAAAGTGGTTTTTCAACACTAACACAAGTGCGAAAAGTGGTTTTTCAACACTAACACAAGTGCGAAAAGTGGTTTTTCCACACTAATACAAGTGCAAAAGTGGTTTCCTGCACCAACACAATTGCGAAAAGTGGTTTTTCAACACTAACACAAGTGCGAAAAGTGGTTTTTCAACACTATCACAAGTGCAAAAAGTGTTTTTTCCACACTAATACAAGTGCAAAAGTGGTTTCCTGCACCAACACAAGTGCGAGAAGTGGTTTTTCAACACTAACACAAGTACGGAAAGTGGTTTTTCAACACTAACACATGTGCGAAAAGTCGTTTTCAACACTATCACAAGTGCGAAAAGTGTTTTTTCCACACTAATACAAGTGCAAATTGCAAAAGTGGTTTCATGCACCAACGCAAGTGCGAAAAGTGGTTTTTCAACACTAACACAAGTGCGAAAAGTGGTTTTTCAACACTAACACAAGTGCGAAAAGTGGTTTTTCCACACTAATATAAGTGCAAAAGTGGTTTCCTGCACCAACACAAGTGCGAAAAGTGGTTTTTCAACACTAACACAAGTGCGAAAAGTGGTTTTTCTACACTATCACAAGTGCAAAAAGTGTTTTTTCCACACTAATACAAGTGCAAAAGTGGTTTCCTGCACCAACACAAGTGCGAAAAGTGGTTTTTTAACACTAACACAAGTGCGAAAATTGGTTTTTCAACACTAACACAAGTGCGAAAAGTGGTTTTTCAACACTAACACAAGTGCGAAAAGTGTTTTTTCCACACTAATGCAAGTGCAAAAGTGGTTTCCTGCACCAACACAAGTGCGAAAAGTGGTTTTTCAACACTAACACAAGTGCGAAAAATGGTTTTTCAACACTAACACAAGTGCGAAAAGTGGTTTTTCAACACTATCACAAGTGCAAAAAGTGTTTTTTCCACACTAATACAAGTGCAAAAGTGGTTTCCTGCACCAACACAAGTGCGAAAAGTGGTTTTTCAACACTAACACAAGTGCGAAAAGTGGTTTTTCAACACTATCACAAGTGCAAAAAGTGTTTTTTCCACACTAATACAAGTGCAAAAGTGGTTTCCTGCACCAACACAAGTGCGAAAAGTGGTTTTTTAACACTAACACAAGTGCGAAAAGTGGTTTTTCCACACTAATACAAGTGCAAAAGTGGTTTCCTGCACCAACACAAGTGCGAAAAGTGGTTTTTCAACACTAACACAAGTGCGAAAAATGGTTTTTCAACACTAACACAAGTGCGAAAAGTGGTTTTTCAACACTATCACAAGTGCAAAAAGTGTTTTTTCCACACTATAAACAAGTGCAAAAGTGGTTTCCTGCACCAACACAAGTGCGAAAAGTGGTTTTTCAACACTAACACAAGTGCGAAAAGTGGTTTTTCAACACTAACACAAGTGCGAAAAGTGGTTTTTCCACACTAATACAAGTGCAAAAGTGGTTTCTTGCACCAACACAAGTGCGAAAAGTGGTTTTTCAACAGTAACACAAGTGCAAAAAGTTGTTTTTCAACACTATCACAAGTGCAAAAAGTGTTTTTTCCATACTAATACAAGTGCAAAAGTGGTTTCCTGCACCAACACAAGTGCGAAAAGTGGTTTTTCAACACTAACACAAGTGCGAAAAGTGGTTTTTCAACACTAACACAAGTGCGAAAAGTGGTTTTTCCACACTAATACAAGTGCAAAAGTGGTTTCCTGCACCAACACAATTGCGAAAAGTGGTTTTTCAACACTAACACAAGTGCGAAAAGTGGTTTTTCAACACTATCACAAGTGCAAAAAGTGTTTTTTCCACACTAATACAAGTGCAAAAGTGGTTTCCTGCACCAACACAAGTGCGAGAAGTGGTTTTTCAACACTAACACAAGTACGGAAAGTGGTTTTTCAACACTAACACAAGTGCGAAAAGTCGTTTTCAACACTATCACAAGTGCGAAAAGTGTTTTTTCCACACTAATACAAGTGCAAATTGCAAAAGTGGTTTCATGCACCAACACAAGTGCGAAAAGTGGTTTTTCAACACTAACACAAGTGCGAAAAGTGGTTTTTCAACACTAACACAAGTGCGAAAAGTGGTTTTTCCACACTAATATAAGTGCAAAAGTGGTTTCCTGCACCAACACAAGTGCAAAAAGTGGTTTTTCAACACTAACACAAGTGCGAAAAGTGGTTTTTCTACACTATCACAAGTGCAAAAAGTGTTTTTTCCACACTAATACAAGTGCAAAAGTGGTTTCCTGCACCAACACAAGTGCGAAAAGTGGTTTTTTAACACTAACACAAGTGCGAAAATTGGTTTTTCAACACTAACACAAGTGCGAAAAGTGGTTTTTCAACACTAACACAAGTGCGAAAAGTGTTTTTTCCACACTAATGCAAGTGCAAAAGTGGTTTCCTGCACCAACACAAGTGCGAAAAGTGGTTTTTCAACACTAACACAAGTGCGAAAAATGGTTTTTCAACACTAACACAAGTGCGAAAAGTGGTTTTTCAACACTATCACAAGTGCAAAAAGTGTTTTTTCCACACTAATACAAATGCAAAAGTGGTTTCCTGCACCAACACAAGTGCGAAAAGTGGTTTTTCAACACTAACACAAGTGCGAAAAGTGGTTTTTCAACACTATCACAAGTGCAAAAAGTGTTTTTTCCACACTAATACAAGTGCAAAAGTGGTTTCCTGCACCAACACAAGTGCGAAAAGTGGTTTTTCAACACTAACACAAGTGCGAAAAGTGGTTTTTCAACACTAACACAAGTGCGAAAAGTGGTTTTTCCACACTAATACAAGTGCAAAAGTGGTTTCCTGCACCAACACAAGTGCGAAAAGTGGTTTTTCAACACTAACACAAGTGCGAAAAGTGGTTTTTCAACACTATCACAAGTACAAAAAGTGTTTTTTCCACACTAATACAAGTGCAAAAGTGGTTTCCTGCACCAACACAAGTGCGAGAAGTGGTTTTTCAACACTAACACAAGTACGGAAAGTGGTTTTTCAACACTAACACAAGTGCGAAAAGTCGTTTTCAACACTATCACAAGTGCAAAAAGTGTTTTTTCCACACTAATACAAGTGCAAATTGCAAAAGTGGTTTCATGCACCAACACAAGTGCGAAAAGTGGTTTTTCAACACTAACACAAGTGCGAAAAGTGGTTTTTCAACACTAACACAAGTGCGAAAAGTGGTTTTTCCACACTAATATAAGTGCAAAAGTGGTTTCCTGCACCAACACAAGTGCGAAAAGTGGTTTTTCAACACTAACACAAGTGCGAAAAGTGGTTTTTCAACACTAACACAAGTGCGAAAAGTGTTTTTTCCACACTAATGCAAGTGCAAAAGTGGTTTCCTGCACCAACACAAGTGCGAAAAGTGGTTTTTCAACACTAACACAAGTGCAAACTAGAATCCGGGCACTCGGTAGAGCGCATACCTTCGCCGCAGCTACTGTTCTGTACTTGGCATGGGAGTGTATGCGATGTGAAACTTTATGTGAAATGCGATCGATTTTTAAAAATCAGAATTTGAGCAAATCTGTTTCATTCGTCTGTTAATATGCCTCCCCGATTGACAAATCTGCAATTTGAATTTCATTTGAGGTTGAAATGATTGCGGGAGATCGCGTTATAGTGATGACGTCTTGGATGGACATCCTCTTCTTCAGTCGCTCATAACTTTGAGTGAAATACGATCGAGTTAAAAATAGTCAGAATTTGAGCAAATCTGTTTCATTCGTTTGTTAATATGCCTCATCTCTTGACAAATCTGCAATTATAATTTTTTTTGAGGTTGAAATGATCGCGGGAGATTGCGTTATAGTGATGACGTCCTGGATGGACATCTTCTTCTTCAGTCGCGCATAACTTTGAGTGAAATACGATCGAGTTAAAAATAGTCAGAATTTGAGCAAATCTGTTTCATTCGTTTGTTAATATGCCTCATCTATTGTCAAATCTGCAATTATAATTTTTTTTGAGGTTGAAATGATCGCGGGAGATCGCGTTATAGTGATGACGTCCTGGATGGACATCTTCTTCTTCAGTCGCTCATAACTTTGAGTGAAATACGATCGAGTTAAAAATAGTCAGAATTTGAGCAAATCTGTTTCCCAAAATCTAATCAAATGTGTCCCGTATAATAACCAATCATCCCACCAAATTTCATGCAATTCGGTTGAATACTTTTTGAGTTATGCGATTAACATACACACACACAGACATACAAATAAATACACAGCGATCAAAACATAACCTTCCGCTTTTGCGAAGGTAAAAATGGTTTTTCAACACTAACACAAGTGCGAAAAGTGGTTTTTCAACACTATCACAAGTGCAAAAAGTGTTTTTTCCACACTAATACAAGTGCAAAAGTGGTTTCCTGCACCAACACAAGTGCGAAAAGTGGTTTTTCAACACTAACACAAGTGCGAAAAGTGGTTTTTCAACACTATCACAAGTGCAAAAAGTGTTTTTTCCACACTAATACAAGTGCAAAAGTGGTTTCCTGCACCAACACAAGTGCGAAAAGTGGTTTTTCAACACTAACACAAGTGCGAAAAGTGGTTTTTCAACACTAACACAAGTGCGAAAAGTGGTTTTTCCACACTAATACAAGTGCAAAAGTGGTTTCCTGCACCAACACAGGTGCGAAAAGTGGTTTTTCAACACTAACACAAGTGCGAAAAGTGGTTTTTCAACACTATCACAAGTGCAAAAAGTGTTTTTTCCACACTAATACAAGTGCAAAAGTGGTTTCCTGCACCAACACAAGTGCGAGAAATGGTTTTTCAACACTAACACAAGTGCGGAAAGTGGTTTTTCAACACTAACACAAGTGCAAAAGTGGTTTCCTGCACCAACACAAGTGCGAAAAGTGGTTTTTCAACACTAACACAAGTGCGAAAAGTGGTTTGTCCACACTAATACAAGTGCAAAAGTGGTTTCTTGCACCAACACAAGTGCGAAAAGTGGTTTTTCAACACTAACACAAGTGCAAAAAGTGGTTTTTCAACACTATCACAAGTGAAAAAAGTGTTTTTCCTGCACCAACACAAGTGCGAAAAGTGGTTTTTCAACACTAACACAAGTGCGAAAAATGGTTTTTCAACACTAACACAAGTGCGAAAAGTGGTTTTTCAACACTATCACAAGTGCAAAAAGTGTTTTTTCCACACTAATACAAGTGCAAAAGTGGTTTCCTGCACCAACACAAGTGCAAAAAGTTGTTTTTCAACACTAACACAAGTGCGAAAAGTGGGTTTTCAACACTATCACAAGTGCAACTAGAACGGGCACTCGGTAGAGCGCATACCTTCGCCGCAGCTACTTTTGTTGCCAAAATAAAAGACTACAATCGCGGTTGAAATGATCGCGGGAGATTGCGTTATAGTGATGACGTCCTGGATGGACATCTTCTTCTTCAGTCGCGCATAACTTTGAGTGAAATACGATCGAGTTAAAAATAGTCAGAATTTGAGCAAATCTGTTTCATTCGTTTGTTAATATGCCTCATCTATTGTCAAATCTGCAATTATAATTTTTTTTGAGGTTGAAATGATCGCGGGAGATCGCGTTATAGTGATGACGTCCTGGATGGACATCTTCTTCTTCAGTCGCTCATAACTTTGAGTGAAATACGATCGAGTTAAAAATAGTCAGAATTTGAGCAAATCTGTTTCCCAAAATCTAATCAAATGTGTCCCGTATAATAACCAATCATCCCACCAAATTTCATGCAATTCGGTTGAATACTTTTTGAGTTATGCGATTAACATACACACACACAGACATACAAATAAATACACAGCGATCAAAACATAACCTTCCGCTTTTGCGAAGGTAAAAAGTGTTTTTTCCACACTAATACAAGTGCAAAAGTGGTTTCCTGCACCAACACAAGTGCGAGAGGTGGTTTTTCAACACTAACACAAGTGCAGAAAGTGGTTTTTCAACACTAACACAAGTGCGAAAAGTCGTTTTTCAACACTATCACAAGTGCAAAAAGTGTTTTTTCCACACTAATACAAGTGCAAAAGTGGTTTCCTGCACCAACACAAGTGCGAAAAGTGGTTTTTCAACACTAACACAAGTGCGAAAAGTGGTTTTTCAACACTAACACAAGTGTGAAAAGTGGTTTTTCCACACTAATACAAGTGCAAAAGTGGTTTCCTGCACCAACACAAGTGCGAAAAGTGGTTTTTCAACACTAACACAAGTGCGAAAAGTGGTTTTTCTACACTATCACAAGTGCAAAAAGTGTTTTTTCGACACTAATACAAGTGCAAAAGTGGTTTCCTGCACCAACACAAGTGCGAAAAGTGGTTTTTTAACACTAACACAAGTGCGAAAAGTGGTTTTTCAACACTAACACAAG
This sequence comes from Myxine glutinosa, assembly GCF_964187855.1. Classification (NCBI taxonomy): domain Eukaryota; kingdom Metazoa; phylum Chordata; class Myxini; order Myxiniformes; family Myxinidae; genus Myxine; species Myxine glutinosa. The sequence continues at coordinate 111,522 of NW_027616791.1, forward strand.
TGCGAAAAGTGGTTTTTCAACACTAACACAAGTGCGAAAAGTGTTTTTTCCACACTAATGCAAGTGCAAAAGTGGTTTCCTGCACCAACACAAGTGCGAAAAGTGGTTTTTCAACACTAACACAAGTGCGAAAAATGGTTTTTCAACACTAACACAAGTACGAAAAGTGGTTTTTCAACACTATCACAAGTGCAAAAAGTGTTTTTTCCACACTAATACAAGTGCAAAAGTGGTTTCCTGCACCAACACAAGTGCGAAAAGTGGTTTTTCAACACTAACACAAGTGCGAAAAGTGGTTTTTCAACACTAACACAAGTGCGAAAAGTGGTTTTTCCACACTAATACAAGTGCAAAAGTGGTTTCCTGCACCAACACAAGTGCGAAAAGTGGTTTTTCAACACTAACACAAGTGCGAAAAGTGGTTTTTCAACACTAACACAAGTGCGAAAAGTGTTTTTTCCACACTAATGCAAGTGCAAAAGTGGTTTCCTGCACCAACACAAGTGCGAAAAGTGGTTTTTCAACACTAACACAAGTGCGAAAAATGGTTTTTCAACACTAACACAAGTGCGAAAAGTGGTTTTTCAACACTATCACAAGTGCAAAAAGTGTTTTTTCCACACTAATACAAGTGCAAAAGTGGTTTCCTGCACCAACACAAGTGCGAAAAGTGGTTTTTCAACACTAACACAAGTGCGAAAAGTGGTTTTTCAACACTATCACAAGTGCAAAAAGTGTTTTTTCCACACTAATACAAGTGCAAAAGTGGTTTCCTGCACCAACACAAGTGCGAAAAGTGGTTTTTCCACACTAATACAAGTGCAAAAGTGGTTTCTTGCACCAACACAAGTGCGAAAAGTGGTTTTTCCACACTAATACAAGTGCAAAAGTGGTTTCCTGCACCAACACAAGTGCGAAAAGTGGTTTTTCAACACTAACACAAGTGCGAAAAGTGGTTTTTCTGCACTATCACAAGTGCAAAAAGTGTTTTTTCCACACTAATACAAGTGCAAAAGTGGTTTCCTGCACCAACACAAGTGCGAAAAGTGGTTTTTTTAACACTAACGCAAGTGCGAAAAGTGGTTTTTCAACACTAACACAAGTGCGAAAAGTGTTTTTTCCACACTAATACAAGTGCAAAAGTGGTTTCCTGCACCAACACAAGTGCGAAAAGTGGTTTTTCAACACTAACACAAGTGCGAAAAATGGTTTTTCAACACTAACACAAGTGCGAAAAGTGGTTTTTCAACACTATCACAAGTGCAAAAAGTGTTTTTTCCACACTAATACAAGTGCAAAAGTGGTTTCCTGCACCAACACAAGTGCGAAAAGTGGTTTTTCAACACTAACACAAGTGCGAAAAGTGGTTTTTCAACACTAACACAAGTGTGAAAAGTGGTTTTTCCACACTAATACAAGTGCAAAAGTGGTTTCCTGCACCAACACAAGTGCGAAAAGTGGTTTTTCAACACTAACACAAGTGCGAAAAGTGGTTTTTCTACACTATCACAAGTGCAAAAAGTGTTTTTTCCACACTAATACAAGTGCAAAAGTGGTTTCCTGCACCAACACAAGTGCGAAAAGTGGTTTTTTAACACTAACACAAGTGCGAAAAGTGGTTTTTCAACACTAACACAAGTGCGAAAAGTGGTTTTTCAACACTAACACAAGTGCGAAAAGTGTTTTTTCCACACTAATGCAAGTGCAAAAGTGGTTTCCTGCACCAACACAAGTGCGAAAAGTGGTTTTTCAACACTAACACAAGTGCGAAAAATGGTTTTTCAACACTAACACAAGTACGAAAAGTGGTTTTTCAACACTATCACAAGTGCAAAAAGTGTTTTTTCCACACTAATACAAGTGCAAAAGTGGTTTCCTGCACCAACACAAGTGCGAAAAGTGGTTTTTCAACACTAACACAAGTGCGAAAAGTGGTTTTTCAACACTAACACAAGTGCGAAAAGTGGTTTTTCCACACTAATACAAGTGCAAAAGTGGTTTCCTGCACCAACACAAGTGCGAAAAGTGGTTTTTCAACACTAACACAAGTGCGAAAAGTGGTTTTTCAACACTAACACAAGTGCGAAAAGTGTTTTTTCCACACTAATGCAAGTGCAAAAGTGGTTTCCTGCACCAACACAAGTGCGAAAAGTGGTTTTTCAACACTAACACAAGTGCGAAAAATGGTTTTTCAACACTAACACAAGTGCGAAAAGTGGTTTTTCAACACTATCACAAGTGCAAAAAGTGTTTTTTCCACACTAATACAAGTGCAAAAGTGGTTTCCTGCACCAACACAAGTGCGAAAAGTGGTTTTTCAACACTAACACAAGTGCGAAAAGTGGTTTTTCAACACTATCACAAGTGCAAAAAGTGTTTTTTCCACACTAATACAAGTGCAAAAGTGGTTTCCTGCACCAACACAAGTGCGAAAAGTGGTTTTTCCACACTAATACAAGTGCAAAAGTGGTTTCTTGCACCAACACAAGTGCGAAAAGTGGTTTTTCCACACTAATACAAGTGCAAAAGTGGTTTCCTGCACCAACACAAGTGCGAAAAGTGGTTTTTCAACACTAACACAAGTGCGAAAAGTGGTTTTTCTGCACTATCACAAGTGCAAAAAGTGTTTTTTCCACACTAATACAAGTGCAAAAGTGGTTTCCTGCACCAACACAAGTGCGAAAAGTGGGTTTTTTAACACTAACGCAAGTGCGAAAAGTGGTTTTTCAACACTAACACAAGTGCGAAAAGTGTTTTTTCCACACTAATACAAGTGCAAAAGTGGTTTCCTGCACCAACACAAGTGCGAAAAATGGTTTTTCAACACTAACACAAGTGCGAAAAGTGGTTTTTCAACACTATCACAAGTGCAAAAAGTGTTTTTTCCACACTATAAACAAGTGCAAAAGTGGTTTCCTGCACCAACACAAGTGCGAAAAGTGGTTTTTCAACACTAACACAAGTGCGAAAAGTGGTTTTTCCACACTAATACAAGTGCAAAAGTGGTTTCCTGCACCAACACAAGTGCGAAAAGTGGTTTTTCAACACTAACACAAGTGCGAAAAGTGGTTTTTCAACACTATCACAAGTGCAAAAAGTGTTTTTTCCACACGAATACAAGTGCAAAAGTGGTTTCCTGCACCAACACAAGTGCGAGAAGTGGTTTTTCAACACTAACACAAGTACGGAAAGTGGTTTTTCAACACTAACACAAGTGCGAAAAGTCGTTTTCAACACTATCACAAGTGCAAAAAGTGTTTTTTCCACACTAATACAAGTGCAAATTGCAAAAGTGGTTTCATGCACCAACACAAGTGCGAAAAGTGGTTTTTAAACACTAACACAAGTGCGAAAAGTGGTTTTTCAACACTAACACAAGTGCGAAAAGTGGTTTTTCCACACTAATATAAGTGCAAAAGTGGTTTCCTGCACCAACACAAGTGCGAAAAGTGGTTTTTCAACACTAACACAAGTGCGAAAAGTGGTTTTTCTACACTATCACAAGTGCAAAAAGTGTTTTTTCCACACTAATACAAGTGCAAAAGTGGTTTCCTGCACCAACACAAGTGCGAAACGTGGTTTTTTAACACTAACACAAGTGCGAAAAGTGGTTTTTCAACACTAACACAAGTGCGAAAAGTGGTTTTTCAACACTAACACAAGTGCGAAAAGTGTTTTTTCCACACTAATACAAGTGCAAAAGTGGTTTCCTGCACCAACACAAGTGCAAAAAGTGGTTTTTCAACACTAACACAAGTGCGAAAAGTGGGTTTTCAACACTATCACAAGTGCAAAAAGTGTTTTTTCCACACTAATACAAGTGCAAAAGTGGTTTCCTGCACCAACACAAGTGCGAGAAGTGGTTTTTCAACACTAACACAAGTGCGGAAAGTGGTTTTTCAACACTAACGCAAGTGCGAAAAGTCGTTTTTCAACACTATCACAAGTGCAAAAAGTGTTTTTTCCACACTAATACAAGTGCAAAAGTGGTTTCCTGCACCAACACAAGTGCGAAAAGTGGTTTTTCAACACTAACACAAGTGCGAAAAGTGGTTTTTCAACACTAACACAAGTGTGAAAAGTGGTTTTTCCACACTAATACAAGTGCAAAAGTGGTTTCCTGCACCAACACAAGTGCGAAAAGTGGTTTTTTAACACTAACACAAGTGCGAAAAGTGGTTTTTCTACACTATCACAAGTGCAAAAAGTGTTTTTTCCACACTAATACAAGTGCAAAAGTGGTTTCCTGCACCAACACAAGTGCGAAAAGTGGTTTTTTAACACTAACACAAGTGCGAAAAGTGGTTTTTCAACACTAACACAAGTGCGAAAAGTGGTTTTTCAACACTAACACAAGTGCGAAAAGTGTTTTTTCCACACTAATGCAAGTGCAAAAGTGGTTTCCTGCACCAACACAAGTGCGAAAAGTGGTTTTTCAACACTAACACAAGTGCAAAAAATGGTTTTTCAACACTAACACAAGTACGAAAAGTGGTTTTTCAACACTATCACAAGTGCAAAAAGTGTTTTTTCCACACTAATACAAGTGCAAAAGTGGTTTCCTGCACCAACACAAGTGCAAAAAGTGGTTTTTCAACACTAACACAAGTGCGAAAAGTGGTTTTTCAACACTATCACAAGTGCAAAAAGTGTTTTTTCCACACTAATACAAGTGCAAAAGTGGTTTCCTGCACCAACACAAGTGCGAAAAGTGGTTTTTCAACACTAACACAAGTGCGAAAAGTGGTTTTTCAACACTAACACAAGTGCGAAAAGTGGTTTTTCCACACTAATACAAGTGCAAAAGTGGTTTCCTGCACCAACACAAGTGCGAAAAGTGGTTTTTCAACACTAACACAAGTGCGAAAAGTGGTTTTTCAACACTAACACAAGTGTGAAAAGTGGTTTATCCACACTAATACAAGTGCAAAAGTGGTTTCCTGCACCAACACAAGTGCGAAATGTGGTTTTTCAACACTAACACAAGTGCGAAAAGTGGTTTTTCTACACTATCACAAGTGCAAAAAGTGTTTTTTCCACACTAATACAAGTGCAAAAGTGGTTTCCTGCACCAACACAAGTGCGAAAAGTGGTTTTTTAACACTAACACAAGTGCGAAAAGTGGTTTTTCAACACTAACACAAGTGCGAAAAGTGGTTTTTCAACACTATCACAAGTGCAAAAAGTGTTTTTTCCACACTAATACAAGTGCAAAAGTGGTTTCCTGCACCAGCACAAGTGCGAAAAGTGGTTTTTCAACACTAACACAAGTGCGAAAAGTGGTTTTTCAACACTATCACAAGTGCAAAAAGTGTTTTTTCCACACTAATACAAGTGCAAAAGTGGTTTCCTGCACCAACACAAGTGCGAGAAGTGGTTTTTCAACACCAACACAAGTGCGGAAAGTGGTTTTTCAACACTAACACAAGTGCGAAAAGTCGTTTTTCAACACTATCACAAGTGCAAAAAGTGTTTTTTCCACACTAATACAAGTGCAAAAGTGGTTTCCTGCACCAACACAAGTGCGAAAAGTGGTTTTTCAACACTAACACAAGTGCGAAAAGTGGTTTTTCAACACTAACACAAGTGCGAAAAGTGGTTTTTCCACACTAATACAAGTGCAAAAGTGGTTTCCTGCACCAACACAAGTGCGAAAAGTGGTTTTTCTACACTAACACAAGTGCGAAAAGTGGTTTTTCTACACTATCACAAGTGCAAAAAGTGGTTTTTCCACACTAATACAAGTGCAAATTGCAAAAGTGGTTTCATGCACCAACACAAGTGCGAAAAGTGGTTTTTCAACACTAACACAAGTGCGAAAAGTGGTTTTTCAACACTAACACAAGTGCGAAAAGTGGTTTATCCACACTAATATAAGTGCAAAAGTGGTTTCCTGCACCAACACAAGTGCGAAAAGTGGTTTTTCAACACTAACACAAGTGCGAAAAGTGGTTTTTCTACACTATCACAAGTGCAAAAAGTGTTTTTTCCACACTAATACAAGTGCAAAAGTGGTTTCCTGCACCAACACAAGTGCGAAAAGTGGTTTTTTAACACTAACACAAGTGCGAAAAGTGGTTTTTCAACACTAAAACAAGTGCGAAAAGTGGTTTTTCAACACTAACACAAGTGCGAAAAGTGTTTTTTCCACACTAATGCAAGTGCAAAAGTGGTTTCCTGCACCAACACAAGTGCGAAAAGTGGTTTTTCAACACTAACACAAGTGCGAAAAATGGTTTTTCAACACTAACACAAGTGCGAAAAGTGGTTTTTCAACACTATCACAAGTGCAAAAAGTGTTTTTTCCACACTAATACAAGTGCAAAAGTGGTTTCCTGCACCAACACAAGTGCGAAAAGTGGTTTTTCAACACTAACACAAGTGCGAAAAGTGGTTTTTCAACACTATCACAAGTGCAAAAAGTGTTTTTTCCACACTAATACAAGTGCAAAAGTGGTTTCCTGCACCAACACAAGTGCGAAAAGTGGTTTTTCAACACTAACACAAGTGCGAAAAGTGGTTTTTCAACACTAACACAAGTGCGAAAAGTGGTTTTTCCACACTAATACAAGTGCAAAAGTGGTTTCCTGCACCAACACAAGTGCGAAAAGTGGTTTTTCAACACTAACACAAGTGCGAAAAGTGGTTTTTCAACACTAACACAAGTGCGAAAAGTGGTTTTTCCACACTAATACAAGTGCAAAAGTGGTTTCTTGCACCAACACAAGTGCGAAAAGTGGTTTTTCAACACTAACACAAGTGCGAAAAGTGGTTTTTCAACACTATCACAAGTGCAAAAAGTGTTTTTTCCACACTAATACAAGTGCAAAAGTGGTTTCCTGCACCAACACAAGTGCGAGAAGTGGTTTTTCAACACTAACACAAGTACGGAAAGTGGTTTTTCAACACTAACACAAGTGTGAAAAGTCGTTTTCAACACTATCACAAGTGCAAAAAGTGTTTTTTCCACACTAATACAAGTGCAAATTGCAAAAGTGGTTTCATGCACCAACACAAGTGCGAAAAGTGGTTTTTCAACACTAACACAAGTGCGAAAAGTGGTTTTTCAACACTATCACAAGTGCAAAAAGTGTTTTTTCCACACTAATACAAGTGCAAAAGTGGTTTCCTGCACCAACACAAGTGCGAAAAGTGGTTTTTCAACACTAACACAAGTGCGAAAAGTGGTTTTTCTGCACTATCACAAGTGCAAAAAGTGTTTTTTCCACACTAATACAAGTGCAAAAGTGGTTTCCTGCACCAACACAAGTGCGAAAAGTGGTTTTTTTAACACTAACGCAAGTGCGAAAAGTGGTTTTTCAACACTAACACAAGTGCGAAAAGTGTTTTTTCCACACTAATACAAGTGCAAAAGTGGTTTCCTGCACCAACACAAGTGCGAAAAATGGTTTTTCAACACTAACACAAGTGCGAAAAGTGGTTTTTCAACACTATCACAAGTGCAAAAAGTGTTTTTTCCACACTATAAACAAGTGCAAAAGTGGTTTCCTGCACCAACACAAGTGCGAAAAGTGGTTTTTCAACACTAACACAAGTGCGAAAAGTGGTTTTTCCACACTAATACAAGTGCAAAAGTGGTTTCCTGCACCAACACAAGTGCGAAAAGTGGTTTTTCAACACTAACACAAGTGCGAAAAGTGGTTTTTCAACACTATCACAAGTGCAAAAAGTGTTTTTTCCACACTAATACAAGTGCAAAAGTGGTTTCCTGCACCAACACAAGTGCGAGAAGTGGTTTTTCAACACTAACACAAGTACGGAAAGTGGTTTTTCAACACTAACACAAGTGCGAAAAGTCGTTTTCAACACTATCACAAGTGCAAAAAGTGTTTTTTCCACACTAATACAAGTGCAAATTGCAAAAGTGGTTTCATGCACCAACACAAGTGCGAAAAGTGGTTTTTAAACACTAACACAAGTGCGAAAAGTGGTTTTTCAACACTAACACAAGTGCGAAAAGTGGTTTTTCCACACTAATATAAGTGCAAAAGTGGTTTCCTGCACCAACACAAGTGCGAAAAGTGGTTTTTCAACACTAACACAAGTGCGAAAAGTGGTTTTTCTACACTATCACAAGTGCAAAAAGTGTTTTTTCCACACTAATACAAGTGCAAAAGTGGTTTCCTGCACCAACACAAGTGCGAAACGTGGTTTTTTAACACTAACACAAGTGCGAAAAGTGGTTTTTCAACACTAACACAAGTGCGAAAAGTGGTTTTTCAACACTAACACAAGTGCGAAAAGTGTTTTTTCCACACTAATACAAGTGCAAAAGTGGTTTCCTGCACCAACACAAGTGCAAAAAGTGGTTTTTCAACACTAACACAAGTGCGAAAAGTGGGTTTTCAACACTATCACAAGTGCAAAAAGTGTTTTTTCCACACTAATACAAGTGCAAAAGTGGTTTCCTGCACCAACACAAGTGCGAGAAGTGGTTTTTCAACACTAACACAAGTGCGGAAAGTGGTTTTTCAACACTAACGCAAGTGCGAAAAGTCGTTTTTCAACACTATCACAAGTGCAAAAAGTGTTTTTTCCACACTAATACAAGTGCAAAAGTGGTTTCCTGCACCAACACAAGTGCGAAAAGTGGTTTTTCAACACTAACACAAGTGCGAAAAGTGGTTTTTCAACACTAACACAAGTGTGAAAAGTGGTTTTTCCACACTAATACAAGTGCAAAAGTGGTTTCCTGCACCAACACAAGTGCGAAAAGTGGTTTTTTAACACTAACACAAGTGCGAAAAGTGGTTTTTCTACACTATCACAAGTGCAAAAAGTGTTTTTTCCACACTAATACAAGTGCAAAAGTGGTTTCCTGCACCAACACAAGTGCGAAAAGTGGTTTTTTAACACTAACACAAGTGCGAAAAGTGGTTTTTCAACACTAACACAAGTGCGAAAAGTGGTTTTTCAACACTAACACAAGTGCGAAAAGTGTTTTTTCCACACTAATGCAAGTGCAAAAGTGGTTTCCTGCACCAACACAAGTGCGAAAAGTGGTTTTTCAACACTAACACAAGTGCAAAAAATGGTTTTTCAACACTAACACAAGTACGAAAAGTGGTTTTTCAACACTAACACAAGTGCAAAAAGTGTTTTTTCCACACTAATACAAGTGCAAAAGTGGTTTCCTGCACCAACACAAGTGCAAAAAGTGGTTTTTCAACACTAACACAAGTGCGAAAAGTGGTTTTTCAACACTATCACAAGTGCAAAAAGTGTTTTTTCCACACTAATACAAGTGCAAAAGTGGTTTCCTGCACCAACACAAGTGCGAAAAGTGGTTTTTCAACACTAACACAAGTGCGAAAAGTGGTTTTTCAACACTAACACAAGTGCGAAAAGTGGTTTTTCCACACTAATACAAGTGCAAAAGTGGTTTCCTGCACCAACACAAGTGCGATAAGTGGTTTTTCAACACTAACACAAGTGCGAAAAGTGGTTTTTCAACACTAACACATGTGCAAAAGTGGTTTCCTGCACCAACACAAGTGCGAGAAGTGGTTTTTCAACACTAGCACAAGTGCGGAAAGTGGTTTTTCAACACTAACACAAGTGCGAAAAGTCGTTTTTCAACACTATCACAAGTGCAAAAAGTGTTTTTTCCACACTAATACAAGTGCAAAAGTGGTTTCCTGCACCAACACAAGTGCGAAAAGGGGTTTTTCAACACTAACACAAGTGCGAAAAGTGGTTTTTCAACACTAACACAAGTGTGAAAAGTGGTTTATCCACACTAATACAAGTGCAAAAGTGGTTTCCTGCACCAACACAAGTGCGAAATGTGGTTTTTCAACACTAACACAAGTGCGAAAAGTGGATTTTCTACACTATCACAAGTGCAAAAAGTGTTTTTTCCACACTAATACAAGTGCAAAAGTGGTTTCCTGCACCAACACAAGTGCGAAAAGTGGTTTTTTAACACTAACACAAGTGCGAAAAGTGGTTTTTCAACACTAACACAAGTGCGAAAAGTGGTTTTTCAACACTATCACAAGTGCAAAAAGTGTTTTTTCCACACTAATACAAGTGCAAAAGTGGTTTCCTGCACCAGCACAAGTGCGAAAAGTGGTTTTTCAACACTAACACAAGTGCGAAAAGTGGTTTTTCAACACTATCACAAGTGCAAAAAGTGTTTTTTCCACACTAATACAAGTGCAAAAGTGGTTTCCTGCACCAACACAAGTGCGAGAAGTGGTTTTTCAACACCAACACAAGTGCGGAAAGTGGTTTTTCAACACTAACACAAGTGCGAAAAGTCGTTTTTCAACACTATCACAAGTGCAAAAAGTGTTTTTTCCACACTAATACAAGTGCAAAAGTGGTTTCCTGCACCAACACAAGTGCGAAAAGTGGTTTTTCAACACTAACACAAGTGCGAAAAGTGGTTTTTCAACACTAACACAAGTGCGAAAAGTGGTTTTTCCACACTAATACAAGTGCAAAAGTGGTTTCCTGCACCAACACAAGTGCGAAAAGTGGTTTTTCTACACTAACACAAGTGCGAAAAGTGGTTTTTCTACACTATCACAAGTGCAAAAAGTGTTTTTTCCACACTAATACAAGTGCAAATTGCAAAAGTGGTTTCATGCACCAACACAAGTGCGAAAAGTGGTTTTTCAACACTAACACAAGTGCGAAAAGTGGTTTTTCAACACTAACACAAGTGCGAAAAGTGGTTTATCCACACTAATATAAGTGCAAAAGTGGTTTCCTGCACCAACACAAGTGCGAAAAGTGGTTTTTCAACACTAACACAAGTGCGAAAAGTGGTTTTTCTACACTATCACAAGTGCAAAAAGTGTTTTTTCCACACTAATACAAGTGCAAAAGTGGTTTCCTGCACCAACACAAGTGCGAAAAGTGGTTTTTTAACACTAACACAAGTGCGAAAAGTGGTTTTTCAACACTAACACAAGTGCGAAAAGTGGTTTTTCAACACTAACACAAGTGCGAAAAGTGTTTTTTCCACACTAATGCAAGTGCAAAAGTGGTTTCCTGCACCAACACAAGTGCGAAAAGTGGTTTTTCAACACTAACACAAGTGCGAAAAATGGTTTTTCAACACTAACACAAGTGCGAAAAGTGGTTTTTCAACACTATCACAAGTGCAAAAAGTGTTTTTTCCACACTAATACAAGTGCAAAAGTGGTTTCCTGCACCAACACAAGTGCGAAAAGTGGTTTTTCAACACTAACACAAGTGCGAAAAGTGGTTTTTCAACACTATCACAAGTGCAAAAAGTGTTTTTTCCACACTAATACAAGTGCAAAAGTGGTTTCCTGCACCAACACAAGTGCGAAAAGTGGTTTTTCAACACTAACACAAGTGCGAAAAGTGGTTTTTCAACACTAACACAAGTGCGAAAAGTGGTTTTTCCACACTAATACAAGTGCAAAAGTGGTTTCCTGCACCAACACAAGTGCGAAAAGTGGTTTTTCAACACTAACACAAGTGCGAAAAGTGGTTTTTCAACACTAACACAAGTGCGAAAAGTGGTTTTTCCACACTAATACAAGTGCAAAAGTGGTTTCTTGCACCAACACAAGTGCGAAAAGTGGTTTTCAACACTAACACAAGTGCGAAAAGTGGTTTTTCAACACTATCACAAGTGCAAAAAGTGTTTTTTCCACACTAATACAAGTGCAAAAGTGGTTTCCTGCACCAACACAAGTGCGAGAAGTGGTTTTTCAACACTAACACAAGTACGGAAAGTGGTTTTTCAACACTATCACAAGTGCAAAAAGTGTTTTTTCCACACTAATACAAGTGCAAATTGCAAAAGTGGTTTCATGCACCAACACAAGTGCGAAAAGTGGTTTTTCAACACTAACACAAGTGCGAAAAGTGGTTTTTCAACACTAACACAAGTGCGAAAAGTGGTTTTTCCACACTAATATAAGTGCAAAAGTGGTTTCCTGCACCAACACAAGTGCGAAAAGTGGTTTTTCAACACTAACACAAGTGCGAAAAGTGGTTTTTCAACACTAACACAAGTGCGAAAAGTGTTTTTTCCACACTAATGCAAGTGCAAAAGTGGTTTCCTGCACCAACACAAGTGCGAAAAGTGGTTTCCTGCACCAACACAAGTGCGAAAAGTGGTTTTTCAACACTAACACAAGTGCGAAAAGTGGTTTTTCAACACTATCACAAGTGCAAAAAGTGTTTTTTCCACACTAATACAAGTGCAAAAGTGGTTTTCCTGCACCAACACAAGTGCGAGAAGTGGTTTTTCAACACCAACACAAGTGCAGAAAGTAGTTTTTCAACACTAACACAAGTGCGAAAAGTCGTTTTTCAACACTATCACAAGTGCAAAAAGTGTTTTTTCCACACTAATACAAGTGCAAAAGTGGTTTCCTGCACCAACACAAGTGTGAAAAGTGGTTTTTCAACACTAACACAGTGCGAAAAGTGGTTATTCAACACTAACACAAGTGCGAAAAGTGGTTTTTCCACACTAATACAAGTGCAAAAGTGGTTTCCTGCACCAACACAAGTGCGAAAAGTGGTTTTTCTACACTAACACAAGTGCGAAAAGTGGTTTTTCTACACTATCACAAGTGCAAAAAGTGTTTTTTCCACACTAATACAAGTGCAAAAGTGGTTTCCTGCACCAACACAATTGCGAAAAGTGGTTTTTTAACACTAACACAAGTGCGAAAAGTGGTTTTTCAACACTAACACAAGTGCGAAAAGTGGTTTTTCAACACTAACACAAGTGCGAAAAGTGTTTTTTCCACACTAATACAAGTGCAAAAGTGGTTTCCTGCACCAACACAAGTGCGAAAAGTGGTTTTTCAACACTAACACAAGTGCGAAAAGTGGTTTTTCCACACTAATACAAGTTCAAAAGTGGTTTCCTGCACCAACACAAGTGCGAAAAGTGGTTTTTCAACACTAAAACAAGTGCGAAAAGTGGTTTTTCAACACTATCACAAGTGCAAAAAGTGTTTTTTCCACACGAATACAAGTGCAAAAGTGGTTTCCTGCACCAACACAAGTGCGAAAAGTGGTTTTTCAACACTAACACAAGTGCGAAAAGTGGTTTTTCAAAACTAACAGAAGTGCGAAAAGTGGTTTTTTCCACACTAATACAAGTGCAAAAGTGGTTTCCTGCACCAACACAAGTGTGAAAAGTGGCTTTTCAACACTAACACAAGTGCGAAAAGTGGTTTTTCAACACTATCACAAGTGCAAAAAGTGTTTTTCCACACTAATACAAGTGCAAAAGTGGTTTCCTGCACCAACACAAGTGCGAGAGGTGGTTTTTCAACACTAACACAAGTGCGGAAAGTGGTTTTTCAACACTAACACAAGTGCGAAAAGTCGTTTTTCAACACTATCACAAGTGCAAAAAGTATTTTTTCCACACTAATACAAGTGCAAAAGTGGTTTCCTGCACCAACACAAGTGCGAAAAGTGGTTTTTCAACACTAACACAAGTGCGAAAAGTGGTTTTTCAACACTAACACAAGTGCGAAAAGTGGTTTTTCCACACTAATACAAGTGCAAAAGTGGTTTCCTGCACCAACACAAGTGCGAAAAGTGGTTTTTCAACACTAACACAAGTGCGAAAAGTGGTTTTTCTGCACTATCACAAGTGCAAAAAGTGTTTTTTCCACACTAATATAAGTGCAAAAGTGGTTTCCTGCACCAACACAAGTGCGAAAAGTGGTTTTTTAACACTAACACAAGTGCGAAAAGTGGTTTTTTCCACACTAATACAAGTGCAAAAGTGGTTTCCTGCACCAACACAAGTGCGAAAAGTGGTTTTTCAACACTAACACAAGTGCGAAAAATGGTTTTTCAACACTAACACAAGTGCGAAAAGTGGTTTTTCAACACTATCACAAGTGCAAAAAGTGTTTTTTCCACACTATAAACAAGTGCAAAAGTGGTTTCCTGCACCAACACAAGTGCGAAAAGTGGTTTTTCAACACTAACACAAGTGCGAAAAGTGGTTTTTCAACACTAACACAAGTGCGAAAAGTGGTTTTTCCACACTAATACAAGTGCAAAAGTGGTTTCTTGCACCAACACAAGTGCGAAAAGTGGTTTTTCAACAGTAACACAAGTGCAAAAAGTTGTTTTTCAACACTATCACAAGTGCAAAAAGTGTTTTTTCCATACTAATACAAGTGCAAAAGTGGTTTCCTGCACCAACACAAGTGCGAAAAGTGGTTTTTCAACACTAACACAAGTGCGAAAAGTGGTTTTTCAACACTAACACAAGTGCGAAAAGTGGTTTTTCCACACTAATACAAGTGCAAAAGTGGTTTCCTGCACCAACACAATTGCGAAAAGTGGTTTTTCAACACTAACACAAGTGCGAAAAGTGGTTTTTCAACACTATCACAAGTGCAAAAAGGGTTTTTTCCACACTAATACAAGTGCAAAAGTGGTTTCCTGCACCAACACAAGTGCGAGAAGTGGTTTTTCAGCACTAACACAAGTACGGAAAGTGGTTTTTCAACACTAACACAAGTGCGAAAAGTCGTTTTCAACACTATCACAAGTGCGAAAAGTGTTTTTTCCACACTAATACAAGTGCAAATTGCAAAAGTGGTTTCATGCACCAACGCAAGTGCGAAAAGTGGTTTTTCAACACTAACACAAGTGCGAAAAGTGGTTTTTCAACACTAACACAAGTGCGAAAAGTGGTTTTTCCACACTAATATAAGTGCAAAAGTGGTTTCCTGCACCAACACAAGTGCGAAAAGTGGTTTTTCAACACTAACACAAGTGCGAAAAGTGGTTTTTCTACACTATCACAAGTGCAAAAAGTGTTTTTTCCACACTAATACAAGTGCAAAAGTGGTTTCCTGCACCAACACAAGTGCGAAAAGTGGTTTTTTAACACTAACACAAGTGCGAAAATTGGTTTTTCAACACTAACACAAGTGCGAAAAGTGGTTTTTCAACACTAACACAAGTGCGAAAAGTGTTTTTTCCACACTAATGCAAGTGCAAAAGTGGTTTCCTGCACCAACACAAGTGCGAAAAGTGGTTTTTCAACACTAACACAAGTGCGAAAAATGGTTTTTCAACACTAACACAAGTGCGAAAAGTGGTTTTTCAACACTATCACAAGTGCAAAAAGTGTTTTTTCCACACTAATACAAGTGCAAAAGTGGTTTCCTGCACCAACACAAGTGCGAAAAGTGGTTTTTCAACACTAACACAAGTGCGAAAAGTGGTTTTTCAACACTATCACAAGTGCAAAAAGTGTTTTTTCCACACTAATACAAGTGCAAAAGTGGTTTCCTGCACCAACACAAGTGCGAAAAGTGGTTTTTTAACACTAACACAAGTGCGAAAAGTGGTTTTTCCACACTAATACAAGTGCTAAAGTGGTTTCCTGCACCAACACAAGTGCGAAAAGTGGTTTTTCAACACTAACACAAGTGCGAAAAATGGTTTTTCAACACTAACACAAGTGCGAAAAGTGGTTTTTCAACACTATCACAAGTGCAAAAAGTGTTTTTTCCACACTATAAACAAGTGCAAAAGTGGTTTCCTGCACCAACACAAGTGCGAAAAGTGGTTTTTCAACACTAACACAAGTGCGAAAAGTGGTTTTTCAACACTAACACAAGTGCGAAAAGTGGTTTTTCCACACTAATACAAGTGCAAAAGTGGTTTCTTGCACCAACACAAGTGCGAAAAGTGGTTTTTCAACAGTAACACAAGTGCAAAAAGTTGTTTTTCAACACTATCACAAGTGCAAAAAGTGTTTTTTCCATACTAATACAAGTGCAAAAGTGGTTTCCTGCACCAACACAAGTGCGAAAAGTGGTTTTTCAACACTAACACAAGTGCGAAAAGTGGTTTTTCAACACTAACACAAGTGCGAAAAGTGGTTTTTCCACACTAATACAAGTGCAAAAGTGGTTTCCTGCACCAACACAATTGCGAAAAGTGGTTTTTCAACACTAACACAAGTGCGAAAAGTGGTTTTTCAACACTATCACAAGTGCAAAAAGTGTTTTTTCCACACTAATACAAGTGCAAAAGTGGTTTCCTGCACCAACACAAGTGCGAGGAGTGGTTTTTCAACACTAACACAAGTACGGAAAGTGGTTTTTCAACACTAACACAAGTGCGAAAAGTCGTTTTCAACACTATCACAAGTGCGAAAAGTGTTTTTTCCACACTAATACAAGTGCAAATTGCAAAAGTGGTTTCATGCACCAACACAAGTGCGAAAAGTGGTTTTTCAACACTAACACAAGTGCGAAAAGTGGTTTTTCAACACTAACACAAGTGCGAAAAGTGGTTTTTCCACACTAATATAAGTGCAAAAGTGGTTTCCTGCACCAACACAAGTGCGAAAAGTGGTTTTTCAACACTAACACAAGTGCGAAAAGTGGTTTTTCTACACTATCACAAGTGCAAAAAGTGTTTTTTCCACACTAATACAAGTGCAAAAGTGGTTTCCTGCACCAACACAAGTGCGAAAAGTGGTTTTTTAACACTAACACAAGTGCGAAAATTGGTTTTTCAACACTAACACAAGTGCGAAAAGTGGTTTTTCAACACTAACACAAGTGCGAAAAGTGTTTTTTCCACACTAATGCAAGTGCAAAAGTGGTTTCCTGCACCAACACAAGTGCGAAAAGTGGTTTTTCAACACTAACACAAGTGCGAAAAATGGTTTTTCAACACTAACACAAGTGCGAAAAGTGGTTTTTCAACACTATCACAAGTGCAAAAAGTGTTTTTTCCACACTAATACAAATGCAAAAGTGGTTTCCTGCACCAACACAAGTGCGAAAAGTGGTTTTTCAACACTAACACAAGTGCGAAAAGTGGTTTTTCAACACTATCACAAGTGCAAAAAGTGTTTTTTCCACACTAATACAAGTGCAAAAGTGGTTTCCTGCACCAACACAAGTGCGAAAAGTGGTTTTTCAACACTAACACAAGTGCGAAAAGTGGTTTTTCAACACTAACACAAGTGCGAAAAGTGGTTTTTCCACACTAATACAAGTGCAAAAGTGGTTTCCTGCACCAACACAAGTGCGAAAAGTGGTTTTTCAACACTAACACAAGTGCGAAAAGTGGTTTTTCAACACTATCACAAGTACAAAAAGTGTTTTTTCCACACTAATACAAGTGCAAAAGTGGTTTCCTGCACCAACACAAGTGCGAGAAGTGGTTTTTCAACACTAACACAAGTACGGAAAGTGGTTTTTCAACACTAACACAAGTGCGAAAAGTCGTTTTCAACACTATCACAAGTGCAAAAAGTGTTTTTTCCACACTAATACAAGTGCAAATTGCAAAAGTGGTTTCATGCACCAACACAAGTGCGAAAAGTGGTTTTTCAACACTAACACAAGTGCGAAAAGTGGTTTTTCAACACTAACACAAGTGCGAAAAGTGGTTTTTCCACACTAATATAAGTGCAAAAGTGGTTTCCTGCACCAACACAAGTGCGAAAAGTGGTTTTTCAACACTAACACAAGTGCGAAAAGTGGTTTTTCAACACTAACACAAGTGCGAAAAGTGTTTTTTCCACACTAATGCAAGTGCAAAAGTGGTTTCCTGCACCAACACAAGTGCGAAAAGTGGTTTTTCAACACTAACACAAGTGCAAACTAGAATCCGGGCACTCGGTAGAGCGCATACCTTCGCCGCAGCTACTGTTCTGTACTTGGCATGGGAGTGTATGCGATGTGAAACTTTATGTGAAATGCGATCGATTTTTAAAAATCAGAATTTGAGCAAATCTGTTTCATTCGTCTGTTAATATGCCTCCCCGATTGACAAATCTGCAATTTGAATTTCATTTGAGGTTGAAATGATTGCGGGAGATCGCGTTATAGTGATGACGTCTTGGATGGACATCCTCTTCTTCAGTCGCTCATAACTTTGAGTGAAATACGATCGAGTTAAAAATAGTCAGAATTTGAGCAAATCTGTTTCATTCGTTTGTTAATATGCCTCATCTCTTGACAAATCTGCAATTATAATTTTTTTTGAGGTTGAAATGATCGCGGGAGATTGCGTTATAGTGATGACGTCCTGGATGGACATCTTCTTCTTCAGTCGCGCATAACTTTGAGTGAAATACGATCGAGTTAAAAATAGTCAGAATTTGAGCAAATCTGTTTCATTCGTTTGTTAATATGCCTCATCTATTGTCAAATCTGCAATTATAATTTTTTTTGAGGTTGAAATGATCGCGGGAGATCGCGTTATAGTGATGACGTCCTGGATGGACATCTTCTTCTTCAGTCGCTCATAACTTTGAGTGAAATACGATCGAGTTAAAAATAGTCAGAATTTGAGCAAATCTGTTTCCCAAAATCTAATCAAATGTGTCCCGTATAATAACCAATCATCCCACCAAATTTCATGCAATTCGGTTGAATACTTTTTGAGTTATGCGATTAACATAGACACACACAGACATACAAATAAATACACAGCGATCAAAACATAACCTTCCGCTTTTGCGAAGGTAAAAATGGTTTTTCAACACTAACACAAGTGCGAAAAGTGGTTTTTCAACACTATCACAAGTGCAAAAAGTGTTTTTTCCACACTAATACAAGTGCAAAAGTGGTTTCCTGCACCAACACAAGTGCGAAAAGTGGTTTTTCAACACTAACACAAGTGCGAAAAGTGGTTTTTCAACACTATCACAAGTGCAAAAAGTGTTTTTTCCACACTAATACAAGTGCAAAAGTGGTTTCCTGCACCAACACAAGTGCGAAAAGTGGTTTTTCAACACTAACACAAGTGCGAAAAGTGGTTTTTCAACACTAATACAAGTGCAAAAGTGGTTTCCTGCACCAACACAGGTGCGAAAAGTGGTTTTTCAACACTAACACAAGTGCGAAAAGTGGTTTTTCAACACTATCACAAGTGCAAAAAGTGTTTTTTCCACACTAATACAAGTGCAAAAGTGGTTTCCTGCACCAACACAAGTGCGAGAAATGGTTTTTCAACACTAACACAAGTGCGGAAAGTGGTTTTTCAACACTAACACAAGTGCAAAAGTGGTTTCCTGCACCAAC
Organism: Myxine glutinosa; assembly: GCF_964187855.1. NCBI lineage: Eukaryota > Metazoa > Chordata > Myxini > Myxiniformes > Myxinidae > Myxine > Myxine glutinosa. Next base: position 130,574 of record NW_027616791.1, read on the forward strand.
ACAAGTGCGAAAAGTGGTTTTTCAACACTAACACAAGTGCGAAAAGTGGTTTGTCCACACTAATACAAGTGCAAAAGTGGTTTCTTGCACCAACACAAGTGCGAAAAGTGGTTTTTCAACACTAACACAAGTGCAAAAAGTGGTTTTTCAACACTATCACAAGTGAAAAAAGTGTTTTTCCTGCACCAACACAAGTGCGAAAAGTGGTTTTTCAACACTAACACAAGTGCGAAAAATGGTTTTTCAACACTAACACAAGTGCGAAAAGTGGTTTTTCAACACTATCACAAGTGCAAAAAGTGTTTTTTCCACACTAATACAAGTGCAAAAGTGGTTTCCTGCACCAACACAAGTGCAAAAAGTTGTTTTTCAACACTAACACAAGTGCGAAAAGTGGGTTTTCAACACTATCACAAGTGCAACTAGAACGGGCACTCGGTAGAGCGCATACCTTCGCCGCAGCTACTTTTGTTGCCAAAATAAAAGACTACAATCGCGGTTGAAATGATCGCGGGAGATTGCGTTATAGTGATGACGTCCTGGATGGACATCTTCTTCTTCAGTCGCGCATAACTTTGAGTGAAATACGATCGAGTTAAAAATAGTCAGAATTTGAGCAAATCTGTTTCATTCGTTTGTTAATATGCCTCATCTATTGTCAAATCTGCAATTATAATTTTTTTTGAGGTTGAAATGATCGCGGGAGATCGCGTTATAGTGATGACGTCCTGGATGGACATCTTCTTCTTCAGTCGCTCATAACTTTGAGTGAAATACGATCGAGTTAAAAATAGTCAGAATTTGAGCAAATCTGTTTCCCAAAATCTAATCAAATGTGTCCCGTATAATAACCAATCATCCCACCAAATTTCATGCAATTCGGTTGAATACTTTTTGAGTTATGCGATTAACATACACACACACAGACATACAAATAAATACACAGCGATCAAAACATAACCTTCCGCTTTTGCGAAGGTAAAAAGTGTTTTTTCCACACTAATACAAGTGCAAAAGTGGTTTCCTGCACCAACACAAGTGCGAGAGGTTTTTCAACACTAACACAAGTGCAGAAAGTGGTTTTTCAACACTAACACAAGTGCGAAAAGTCGTTTTTCAACACTATCACAAGTGCAAAAAGTGTTTTTTCCACACTAATACAAGTGCAAAAGTGGTTTCCTGCACCAACACAAGTGCGAAAAGTGGTTTTTCAACACTAACACAAGTGCGAAAAGTGGTTTTTCAACACTAACACAAGTGTGAAAAGTGGTTTTTCCACACTAATACAAGTGCAAAAGTGGTTTCCTGCACCAACACAAGTGCGAAAAGTGGTTTTTCAACACTAACACAAGTGCGAAAAGTGGTTTTTCTACACTATCACAAGTGCAAAAAGTGTTTTTTCCACACTAATACAAGTGCAAAAGTGGTTTCCTGCACCAACACAAGTGCGAAAAGTGGTTTTTTAACACTAACACAAGTGCGAAAAGTGGTTTTTCAACACTAACACAAGTGCGAAAAGTGGTTTTTCAACACTAACACAAGTGCGAAAAGTGTTTTTTCCACACTAATGCAAGTGCAAAAGTGGTTTCCTGCACCAACACAAGTGCGAAAAGTGGTTTTTCAACACTAACACAAGTGCGAAAAATGGTTTTTCAACACTAACACAAGTACGAAAAGTGGTTTTTCAACACTATCACAAGTGCAAAAAGTGTTTTTTCCACACTAATACAAGTGCAAAAGTGGTTTCCTGCACCAACACAAGTGCGAAAAGTGGTTTTTCAACACTAACACAAGTGCGAAAAGTGGTTTTTCAACACTAACACAAGTGCGAAAAGTGGTTTTTCCACACTAATACAAGTGCAAAAGTGGTTTCCTGCACCAACACAAGTGCGAAAAGTGGTTTTTCAACACTAACACAAGTGCGAAAAGTGGTTTTTCAACACTAACACAAGTGCGAAAAGTGTTTTTTCCACACTAATGCAAGTGCAAAAGTGGTTTCCTGCACCAACACAAGTGCGAAAAGTGGTTTTTCAACACTAACACAAGTGCGAAAAATGGTTTTTCAACACTAACACAAGTGCGAAAAGTGGTTTTTCAACACTATCACAAGTGCAAAAAGTGTTTTTTCCACACTAATACAAGTGCAAAAGTGGTTTCCTGCACCAACACAAGTGCGAAAAGTGGTTTTTCAACACTAACACAAGTGCGAAAAGTGGTTTTTCAACACTATCACAAGTGCAAAAAGTGTTTTTTCCACACTAATACAAGTGCAAAAGTGGTTTCCTGCACCAACACAAGTGCGAAAAGTGGTTTTTCAACACTAACACAAGTGCGAAAAGTGGTTTTTCAACACTAACACAAGTGCGAAAAGTGGTTTTTCCACACTAATACAAGTGCAAAAGTGGTTTCCTGCACCAACACAAGTGCGAAAAGTGGTTTTTCAACACTAACACAAGTGCGAAAAGTGGTTTTTCAACACTAACACAAGTGCGAAAAGTGGTTTTTCCACACTAATACAAGTGCAAAAGTGGTTTCTTGCACCAACACAAGTGCGAAAAGTGGTTTTTCAACACTAACACAAGTGCGAAAAGTGGTTTTTCAACACTATCACAAGTGCAAAAAGTGTTTTTTCCACACTAATACAAGTGCAAAAGTGGTTTCCTGCACCAACACAAGTGCGAGAAGTGGTTTTTCAACACTAACACAAGTACGGAAAGTGGTTTTTCAACACTAACACAAGTGCGAAAAGTCGTTTTCAACACTATCACAAGTCCAAAAGTGTTTTTTCCACACTAATACAAGTGCAAATTGCAAAAGTGGTTTCATGCACCAACACAAGTGCGAAAAGTGGTTTTTCAACACTAACACAAGTGCGAAAAGTGGTTTTTCAACACTAACACAAGTGCGAAAAGTGGTTTTTCCACACTAATATAAGTGCAAAAGTGGTTTCCTGCACCAACACAAGTGCGAAAAGTGGTTTTTCAACACTAACACAAGTGCGAAAAGTGGTTTTTCAACACTAACACAAGTGCGAAAAGTGTTTTTTCCACACTAATGCAAGTGCAAAAGTGGTTTCCTGCAGCAACACAAGTGCGAAAAGTGGTTTTTCAACACTAACACAAGTGCAAAAAATGGTTTTTCAACACTAACACAAGTGCGAAAAGTGGTTTTTCAACACTATCACAAGTGCAAAAAGTGTTTTTTCCACACTAATACAAGTGCAAAAGTGGTTTCCTGCACCAACACAAGTGCGAAAAGTGGTTTTTCAACACTAACACAAGTGCGAAAAGTGGTTTTTCAACACTATCACAAGTGCAAAAAGTGTTTTTTCCACACTAATACAAGTGCAAAAGTGGTTTCCTGCACCAACACAAGTGCGAAAAGTGGTTTTTCAACACTAACACAAGTGCGAAAAGTGGTTTTTCAACACTAACACAAGTGCGAAAAGTGGTTTTTCCACACTAATACAAGTGCAAAAGTGGTTTCCTGCACCAACACAAGTGCGAAAAGTGGTTTTTCAACACTAACACAAGTGCGAAAAGTGGTTTTTCAACACTATCACAAGTACAAAAAGTGTTTTTTCCGCACTAATACAAGTGCAAAAGTGGTTTCCTGCACCAACACAAGTGCGAGAAGTGGTTTTTCAACACTAACACAAGTACGGAAAGTGGTTTTTCAACACTAACACAAGTGCGAAAAGTCGTTTTCAACACTATCACAAGTGCAAAAAGTGTTTTTTCCACACTAATACAAGTGCAAATTGCAAAAGTGGTTTCATGCACCAACACAAGTGCGAAAAGTGGTTTTTCAACACTAACACAAGTGCGAAAAGTGGTTTTTCAACACTAACACAAGTGCGAAAAGTGGTTTTTCCACACTAATATAAGTGCAAAAGTGGTTTCCTGCACCAACACAAGTGCGAAAAGTGGTTTTTCAACACTAACACAAGTGCGAAAAGTGGTTTTTCAACACTAACACAAGTGCGAAAAGTGTTTTTTCCACACTAATGCAAGTGCAAAAGTGGTTTCCTGCACCAACACAAGTGCGAAAAGTGGTTTTTCAACACTAACACAAGTGCAAACTAGAATCCGGGCACTCGGTAGAGCGCATACCTTCGCCGCAGCTACTGTTCTGTACTTGGCATGGGAGTGTATGCGATGTGAAACTTTATGTGAAATGCGATCGATTTTTAAAAATCAGAATTTGAGCAAATCTGTTTCATTCGTCTGTTAATATGCCTCCCCGATTGACAAATCTGCAATTTGAATTTCATTTGAGGTTGAAATGATTGCGGGAGATCGCGTTATAGTGATGACGTCTTGGATGGACATCCTCTTCTTCAGTCGCTCATAACTTTGAGTGAAATACGATCGAGTTAAAAATAGTCAGAATTTGAGCAAATCTGTTTCATTCGTTTGTTAATATGCCTCATCTCTTGACAAATCTGCAATTATAATTTTTTTTGAGGTTGAAATGATCGCGGGAGATTGCGTTATAGTGATGACGTCCTGGATGGACATCTTCTTCTTCAGTCGCGCATAACTTTGAGTGAAATACGATCGAGTTAAAAATAGTCAGAATTTGAGCAAATCTGTTTCATTCGTTTGTTAATATGCCTCATCTATTGTCAAATCTGCAATTATAATTTTTTTTGAGGTTGAAATGATCGCGGGAGATCGCGTTATAGTGATGACATCCTGGATGGACATCTTCTTCTTCAGTCGCTCATAACTTTGAGTGAAATACGATCGAGTTAAAAATAGTCAGAATTTGAGCAAATCTGTTTCCCAAAATCTAATCAAATGTGTCCCGTATAACAACCAATCATCCCACCAAATTTCATGCAATTCGGTTGAATACTTTTTGAGTTATGCGATTAACATAGACACACACAGACATACAAATAAATACACAGCGATCAAAACATAACCTTCCGCTTTTGCGAAGGTAAAAATGGTTTTTCAACACTAACACAAGTGCGAAAAGTGGTTTTTCAACACTATCACAAGTGCAAAAAGTGTTTTTTCCACACTAATACAAGTGCAAAAGTGGTTTCCTGCACCAACACAAGTGCGAAAAGTGGTTTTTCAACACTAACACAAGTGCGAAAAGTGGTTTTTCAACACTATCACAAGTGCAAAAAGTGTTTTTTCCACACTAATACAAGTGCAAAAGTGGTTTCCTGCACCAACACAAGTGCGAAAAGTGGTTTTTCAACACTAACACAAGTGCGAAAAGTGGTTTTTCAACACTAACACAAGTGCGAAAAGTGGTTTTTCCACACTAATACAAGTGCAAAAGTGGTTTCCTGCACCAACACAGGTGCGAAAAGTGGTTTTTCAACACTAACACAAGTGCGAAAAGTGGTTTTTCAACACTATCACAAGTGCAAAAAGTGTTTTTTCCACACTAATACAAGTGCAAAAGTGGTTTCCTGCACCAACACAAGTGCGAGAAATGGTTTTTCAACACTAACACAAGTGCGGAAAGTGGTTTTTCAACACTAACACAAGTGCAAAAGTGGTTTCCTGCACCAACACAAGTGCGAAAAGTGGTTTTTCAACACTAACACAAGTGCGAAAAGTGGTTTGTCCACACTAATACAAGTGCAAAAGTGGTTTCTTGCACCAACACAAGTGCGAAAAGTGGTTTTTCAACACTAACACAAGTGCAAAAAGTGGTTTTTCAACACTATCACAAGTGAAAAAAGTGTTTTTCCTGCACCAACACAAGTGCGAAAAGTGGTTTTTCAACACTAACACAAGTGCGAAAAATGGTTTTTCAACACTAACACAAGTGCGAAAAGTGGTTTTTCAACACTATCACAAGTGCAAAAAGTGTTTTTTCCACACTAATACAAGTGCAAAAGTGGTTTCCTGCACCAACACAAGTGCAAAAAGTTGTTTTTCAACACTAACACAAGTGCGAAAAGTGGGTTTTCAACACTATCACAAGTGCAACTAGAACGGGCACTCGGTAGAGCGCATACCTTCGCCGCAGCTACTTTTGTTGCCAAAATAAAAGACTACAATCGCGGTTGAAATGATCGCGGGAGATTGCGTTATAGTGATGACGTCCTGGATGGACATCTTCTTCTTCAGTCGCGCATAACTTTGAGTGAAATACGATCGAGTTAAAAATAGTCAGAATTTGAGCAAATCTGTTTCATTCGTTTGTTAATATGCCTCATCTATTGTCAAATCTGCAATTATAATTTTTTTTGAGGTTGAAATGATCGCGGGAGATCGCGTTATAGTGATGACGTCCTGGATGGACATCTTCTTCTTCAGTCGCTCATAACTTTGAGTGAAATACGATCGAGTTAAAAATAGTCAGAATTTGAGCAAATCTGTTTCCCAAAATCTAATCAAATGTGTCCCATATAATAACCAATCATCCCACCAAATTTCATGCAATTCGGTTGAATACTTTTTGAGTTATGCGATTAACATACACACACACAGACATACAAATAAATACACAGCGATCAAAACATAACCTTCCGCTTTTGCGAAGGTAAAAAGTGTTTTTTCCACACTAATACAAGTGCAAAAGTGGTTTCCTGCACCAACACAAGTGCGAGGAGTGGTTTTTCAACACTAACACAAGTGCAGAAAGTGGTTTTTCAACACTAACACAAGTGCGAAAAGTCGTTTTTCAACACTATCACAAGTGCAAAAAGTGTTTTTTCCACACTAATACAAGTGCAAAAGTGGTTTCCTGCACCAACACAAGTGCGAAAAGTGGTTTTTCAACACTAACACAAGTGCGAAAAGTGGTTTTTCAACACTAACACAAGTGTGAAAAGTGGTTTTTCCACACTAATACAAGTGCAAAAGTGGTTTCCTGCACCAACACAAGTGCGAAAAGTGGTTTTTCAACACTAACACAAGTGCGAAAAGTGGTTTTTCTACACTATCACAAGTGCAAAAAGTGTTTTTTCCACACTAATACAAGTGCAAAAGTGGTTTCCTGCACCAACACAAGTGCGAAAAGTGGTTTTTTAACACTAACACAAGTGCGAAAAGTGGTTTTTCAACACTAACACAAGTGCGAAAAGTGGTTTTTCAACACTAACACAAGTGCGAAAAGTGTTTTTTCCACACTAATGCAAGTGCAAAAGTGGTTTCCTGCACCAACACAAGTGCGAAAAGTGGTTTTTCAACACTAACACAAGTGCGAAAAATGGTTTTTCTACACTAACACAAGTACGAAAAGTGGTTTTTCAACACTATCACAAGTGCAAAAAGTGTTTTTTCCACACTAATACAAGTGCAAAAGTGGTTTCCTGCACCAACACAAGTGCGAAAAGTGGTTTTTCAACACTAACACAAGTGCGAAAAGTGGTTTTTCAACACTAACACAAGTGCGAAAAGTGGTTTTTCCACACTAATACAAGTGCAAAAGTGGTTTCCTGCACCAACACAAGTGCGAAAAGTGGTTTTTCAACACTAACACAAGTGCGAAAAGTGGTTTTTCAACACTAACACAAGTGCGAAAAGTGTTTTTTCCACACTAATGCAAGTGCAAAAGTGGTTTCCTGCACCAACACAAGTGCGAAAAGTGGTTTTTCAACACTAACACAAGTGCGAAAAATGGTTTTTCAACACTAACACAAGTGCGAAAAGTGGTTTTTCAACACTATCACAAGTGCAAAAAGTGTTTTTTCCACACTAATACAAGTGCAAAAGTGGTTTCCTGCACCAACACAAGTGCGAAAAGTGGTTTTTCAACACTAACACAAGTGCGAAAAGTGGTTTTTCAACACTATCACAAGTGCAAAAAGTGTTTTTTCCACACTAATACAAGTGCAAAAGTGGTTTCCTGCACCAACACAAGTGCGAAAAGTGGTTTTTCAACACGAACACAAGTGCGAAAAGTGGTTTTTCAACACTAACACAAGTGCGAAAAGTGGTTTTTCCACACTAATACAAGTGCAAAAGTGGTTTCCTGCACCAACACAAGTGCGAAAAGTGGTTTTTCAACACTAACACAAGTGCGAAAAGTGGTTTTTCAACACTAACACAAGTGCGAAAAGTGGTTTTTCCACACTAATACAAGTGCAAAAGTGGTTTCTTGCACCAACACAAATGCGAAAAGTGGTTTTTCAACACTAACACAAGTGCGAAAAGTGGTTTTTCAACACTATCACAAGTGCAAAAAGTGTTTTTTCCACACTAATACAAGTGCAAAAGTGGTTTCCTGCACCAACACAAGTGCGAGAGGTGGTTTTTCAACACTAACACAAGTACGGAAAGTGGTTTTTCAACACTAACACAAGTGCGAAAAGTCGTTTTCAACACTATCACAAGTGCAAAAAGTGTTTTTTCCACACTAATACAAGTGCAAATTGCAAAAGTGGTTTCATGCACCAACACAAGTGCGAAAAGTGGTTTTTCAACACTAACACAAGTGCGAAAAGTGGTTTTTCAACACTAACACAAGTGCGAAAAGTGGTTTTTCCACACTAATATAAGTGCAAAAGTGGTTTCCTGCACCAACACAAGTGCGAAAAGTGGTTTTTCAACACTAACACAAGTGCGAAAAGTGGTTTTTCAACACTAACACAAGTGCAAAAAATGGTTTTTCAACACTAACACAAGTGCGAAAAGTGGTTTTTCAACACTATCACAAGTGCAAAAAGTGTTTTTTCCACACTAATACAAGTGCAAAAGTGGTTTCCTGCACCAACACAAGTGCGAAAAGTGGTTTTTCAACACTAACACAAGTGCGAAAAGTGGTTTTTCAACACTATCACAAGTGCAAAAAGTGTTTTTTCCACACTAATACAAGTGCAAAAGTGGTTTCCTGCACCAACACAAGTGCGAAAAGTGGTTTTTCAACACTAACATAAGTGCGAAAAGTGGTTTTTCAACACTAACACAAGTGCGAAAAGTGGTTTTTCCACACTAATACAAGTGCAAAAGTGGTTTCCTGCACCAACACAAGTGCGAAATGTGGTTTTTCAACACTAACACAAGTGCGAAAAGTGGTTTTTCAACACTATCACAAGTGCAAAAAGTGTTTTTCCACACTAATACAAGTGCAAAAGTGGTTTCCTGCACCAACACAAGTGCGAGAAATGGTTTTTCAACACTAACACAAGTGCGGAAAGTGGTTTTTCAACACTAACACAAGTGCAAAAGTGGTTTCCTGCACCAACACAAGTGCGAAAAGTGGTTTCCAACACTAACACAAGTGCGAAAAGTGGTTTGTCCACACTAATACAAGTGCAAAAGTGGTTTCTTGCACCAACACAAGTGCGAAAAGTGGTTTTTCAACACTAACACAAGTGCAAAAAGTGGTTTTTCAACACTATCACAAGTGAAAAAAGTGTTTTTCCTGCAACAACACAAGTGCGAAAAGTGGTTTTTCAACACTAATGCAAGTGCAAAAGTGGTTTCCTGCACCAACACAAGTGCGAAAAGTGGTTTTTCAACACTATCACAAGTGCAAAAAGTGTTTTTTCCACACTAATACAAGTGCAAAAGTGGTTTCCTGCACCAAAACAAGTGCGAAAAGTGGTTTTTCAACACTAACACAAGTGCGAAAAGTGGTTTTTCAACACTAACACAAGTGCGAAAAGTGGTTTTTCCACACTAATACAAGTGCAAAAGTGGTTTCCTGCACCAACACAAGTGCGAAAAGTGGTTTTTCAACACTAACACAAGTGCGAAAAGTGGTTTTTCAACACTAACACAAGTGCGAAAAGTGGTTTTTCCACACTAATACAAGTGCAAAAGTGGTTTCTTGCACCAACACAAGTGCGAAAAGTGGTTTTTCAACACTAACACAAGTGCGAAAAGTGGTTTTTCAACACTATCACAAGTGCAAAAAGTGTTTTTTCCACACTAATACAAGTGCAAAAGTGGTTTCCTGCACCAACACAAGTGCGAGAAGTGGTTTTTCAACACTAACACAAGTACGGAAAGTGGTTTTTCAACACTAACACAAGTGCGAAAAGTCGTTTTCAACACTATCACAAGTGCAAAAAGTGTTTTTTCCACACTAATACAAGTGCAAATTGCAAAAGTGGTTTCATGCACCAACACAAGTGCGAAAAGTGGTTTTTCAACACTAACACAAGTGCGGAAAGTGGTTTTTCAACACTAACACAAGTGCGAAAAGTGGTTTTTCCACACTAATATAAGTGCAAAAGTGGTTTCCTGCACCAACACAAGTGCGAAAAGTGGTTTTTCAACACTAACACAAGTGCGAAAAGTGGTTTTTCAACACTAACACAAGTACGGAAAGTGGTTTTTCAACACTAACACAAGTGCGAAAAGTCGTTTTCAACACTATCACAAGTGCAAAAAGTGTTTTTTCCACACTAATACAAGTGCAAATTGCAAAAGTGGTTTCATGCACCAACACAAGTGCGAAAAGTGGTTTTTCAACACTAACACAAGTGCGAAAAGTGGTTTTTCAACACTAACACAAGTGCGAAAAGTGGTTTTTCCACACTAATATAAGTGCAAAAGTGGTTTCCTGCACCAACACAAGTGCGAAAAGTGGTTTTTCAACACTAACACAAGTGCGAAAAGTGGTTTTTCAACACTAACACAAGTGCAAAAAATGGTTTTTCAACACTAACACAAGTGCGAAAAGTGGTTTTTCAACACTATCACAAGTGCAAAAAGTGTTTTTTCCACACTAATACAAGTGCAAAAGTGGTTTCCTGCACCAACACAAGTGCGAAAAGTGGTTTTTCAACACTAACACAAGTGCGAAAAGTGGTTTTTCAACACTATCACAAGTGCAAAAAGTGTTTTTTCCACACTAATACAAGTGCAAAAGTGGTTTCCTGCACCAACACAAGTGCGAAAAGTGGTTTTTCAACACTAACATAAGTGCGAAAAGTGGTTTTTCAACACTAACACAAGTGCGAAAAGTGGTTTTTCCACACTAATACAAGTGCAAAAGTGGTTTCCTGCACCAACACAAGTGCGAAATGTGGTTTTTCAACACTAACACAAGTGCGAAAAGTGGTTTTTCAACACTATCACAAGTGCAAAAAGTGTTTTTCCACACTAATACAAGTGCAAAAGTGGTTTCCTGCACCAACACAAGTGCGAGAAATGGTTTTTCAACACTAACACAAGTGCGGAAAGTGGTTTTTCAACACTAACACAAGTGCAAAAGTGGTTTCCTGCACCAACACAAGTGCGAAAAGTGGTTTCCAACACTAACACAAGTGCGAAAAGTGGTTTGTCCACACTAATACAAGTGCAAAAGTGGTTTCTTGCACCAACACAAGTGCGAAAAGTGGTTTTTCAACACTAACACAAGTGCAAAAAGTGGTTTTTCAACACTATCACAAGTGAAAAAAGTGTTTTTCCTGCAACAACACAAGTGCGAAAAGTGGTTTTTTAACACTAACACAAGTGCGAAAAGTGGTTTTTCAACACTAACACAAGTGCGAAAAGTGGTTTTTCAACACTAACACAAGTGCGAAAAGTGTTTTTTCCACACTAATGCAAGTGCAAAAGTGGTTTCCTGCACCAACACAAGTGCGAAAAGTGGTTTTTCAACACTAACACAAGTGCGAAAAATGGTTTTTCTACACTAACACAAGTACGAAAAGTGGTTTTTCAACACTATCACAAGTGCAAAAAGTGTTTTTTCCACACTAATACAAGTGCAAAAGTGGTTTCCTGCACCAACACAAGTGCGAAAAGTGGTTTTTCAACACTAACACAAGTGCGAAAAGTGGTTTTTCAACACTAACACAAGTGCGAAAAGTGGTTTTTCCACACTAATACAAGTGCAAAAGTGGTTTCCTGCACCAACACAAGTGCGAAAAGTGGTTTTTCAACACTAACACAAGTGCGAAAAGTGGTTTTTCAACACTAACACAAGTGCGAAAAGTGTTTTTTCCACACTAATGCAAGTGCAAAAGTGGTTTCCTGCACCAACACAAGTGCGAAAAGTGGTTTTTCAACACTAACACAAGTGCGAAAAATGGTTTTTCAACACTAACACAAGTGCGAAAAGTGGTTTTTCAACACTATCACAAGTGCAAAAAGTGTTTTTTCCACACTAATACAAGTGCAAAAGTGGTTTCCTGCACCAACACAAGTGCGAAAAGTGGTTTTTCAACACTAACACAAGTGCGAAAAGTGGTTTTTCAACACTATCACAAGTGCAAAAAGTGTTTTTTCCACACTAATACAAGTGCAAAAGTGGTTTCCTGCACCAACACAAGTGCGAAAAGTGGTTTTTCAACACGAACACAAGTGCGAAAAGTGGTTTTTCAACACTAACACAAGTGCGAAAAGTGGTTTTTCCACACTAATACAAGTGCAAAAGTGGTTTCCTGCACCAACACAAGTGCGAAAAGTGGTTTTTCAACACTAACACAAGTGCGAAAAGTGGTTTTTCAACACTAACACAAGTGCGAAAAGTGGTTTTTCCACACTAATACAAGTGCAAAAGTGGTTTCTTGCACCAACACAAATGCGAAAAGTGGTTTTTCAACACTAACACAAGTGCGAAAAGTGGTTTTTCAACACTATCACAAGTGCAAAAAGTGTTTTTTCCACACTAATACAAGTGCAAAAGTGGTTTCCTGCACCAACACAAGTGCGAGAAGTGGTTTTTCAACACTAACACAAGTACGGAAAGTGGTTTTTCAACACTAACACAAGTGCGAAAAGTCGTTTTCAACACTATCACAAGTGCAAAAAGTGTTTTTTCCACACTAATACAAGTGCAAATTGCAAAAGTGGTTTCATGCACCAACACAAGTGCGAAAAGTGGTTTTTCAACACTAACACAAGTGCGAAAAGTGGTTTTTCAACACTAACACAAGTGCGAAAAGTGGTTTTTCCACACTAATATAAGTGCAAAAGTGGTTTCCTGCACCAACACAAGTGCGAAAAGTGGTTTTTCAACACTAACACAAGTGCGAAAAGTGGTTTTTCAACACTAACACAAGTGCAAAAAATGGTTTTTCAACACTAACACAAGTGCGAAAAGTGGTTTTTCAACACTATCACAAGTGCAAAAAGTGTTTTTTCCACACTAATACAAGTGCAAAAGTGGTTTCCTGCACCAACACAAGTGCGAAAAGTGGTTTTTCAACACTAACACAAGTGCGAAAAGTGGTTTTTCAACACTATCACAAGTGCAAAAAGTGTTTTTCCACACTAATACAAGTGCAAAAGTGGTTTCCTGCACCAACACAAGTGCGAAAAGTGGTTTTTCAACACTAACATAAGTGCGAAAAGTGGTTTTTCAACACTAACACAAGTGCGAAAAGTGGTTTTTCCACACTAATACAAGTGCAAAAGTGGTTTCCTGCACCAACACAAGTGCGAAATGTGGTTTTTCAACACTAACACAAGTGCGAAAAGTGGTTTTTCAACACTATCACAAGTGCAAAAAGTGTTTTTCCACACTAATACAAGTGCAAAAGTGGTTTCCTGCACCAACACAAGTGCGAGAAATGGTTTTTCAACACTAACACAAGTGCGGAAAGTGGTTTTTCAACACTAACACAAGTGCAAAAGTGGTTTCCTGCACCAACACAAGTGCGAAAAGTGGTTTCCAACACTAACACAAGTGCGAAAAGTGGTTTGTCCACACTAATACAAGTGCAAAAGTGGTTTCTTGCACCAACACAAGTGCGAAAAGTGGTTTTTCAACACTAACACAAGTGCAAAAAGTGGTTTTTCAACACTATCACAAGTGAAAAAAGTGTTTTTCCTGCAACAACACAAGTGCGAAAAGTGGTTTTTCAACACTAATGCAAGTGCAAAAGTGGTTTCCTGCACCAACACAAGTGCGAAAAGTGGTTTTTCAACACTATCACAAGTGCAAAAAGTGTTTTTTCCACACTAATACAAGTGCAAAAGTGGTTTCCTGCACCAAAACAAGTGCGAAAAGTGGTTTTTCAACACTAACACAAGTGCGAAAAGTGGTTTTTCAACACTAACACAAGTGCGAAAAGTGGTTTTTCCACACTAATACAAGTGCAAAAGTGGTTTCCTGCACCAACACAAGTGCGAAAAGTGGTTTTTCAACACTAACACAAGTGCGAAAAGTGGTTTTTCAACACTAACACAAGTGCGAAAAGTGGTTTTTCCACACTAATACAAGTGCAAAAGTGGTTTCTTGCACCAACACAAGTGCGAAAAGTGGTTTTTCAACACTAACACAAGTGCGAAAAGTGGTTTTTCAACACTATCACAAGTGCAAAAAGTGTTTTTTCCACACTAATACAAGTGCAAAAGTGGTTTCCTGCACCAACACAAGTGCGAGAAGTGGTTTTTCAACACTAACACAAGTACGGAAAGTGGTTTTTCAACACTAACACAAGTGCGAAAAGTCGTTTTCAACACTATCACAAGTGCAAAAAGTGTTTTTTCCACACTAATACAAGTGCAAATTGCAAAAGTGGTTTCATGCACCAACACAAGTGCGAAAAGTGGTTTTTCAACACTAACACAAGTGCGGAAAGTGGTTTTTCAACACTAACACAAGTGCGAAAAGTGGTTTTTCCACACTAATATAAGTGCAAAAGTGGTTTCCTGCACCAACACAAGTGCGAAAAGTGGTTTTTCAACACTAACACAAGTGCGAAAAGTGGTTTTTCAACACTAACACAAGTACGGAAAGTGGTTTTTCAACACTAACACAAGTGCGAAAAGTCGTTTTCAACACTATCACAAGTGCAAAAAGTGTTTTTTCCACACTAATACAAGTGCAAATTGCAAAAGTGGTTTCATGCACCAACACAAGTGCGAAAAGTGGTTTTTCAACACTAACACAAGTGCGAAAAGTGGTTTTTCAACACTAACACAAGTGCGAAAAGTGGTTTTTCCACACTAATATAAGTGCAAAAGTGGTTTCCTGCACCAACACAAGTGCGAAAAGTGGGTTTTTCAACACTAACACAAGTGCGAAAAGTGGTTTTTCAACACTAACACAAGTGCAAAAAATGGTTTTTCAACACTAACACAAGTGCGAAAAGTGGTTTTTCAACACTATCACAAGTGCAAAAAGTGTTTTTTCCACACTAATACAAGTGCAAAAGTGGTTTCCTGCACCAACACAAGTGCGAAAAGTGGTTTTTCAACACTAACACAAGTGCGAAAAGTGGTTTTTCAACACTATCACAAGTGCAAAAAGTGTTTTTTCCACACTAATACAAGTGCAAAAGTGGTTTCCTGCACCAACACAAGTGCGAAAAGTGGTTTTTCAACACTAACATAAGTGCGAAAAGTGGTTTTTCAACACTAACACAAGTGCGAAAAGTGGTTTTTCCACACTAATACAAGTGCAAAAGTGGTTTCCTGCACCAACACAAGTGCGAAATGTGGTTTTTCAACACTAACACAAGTGCGAAAAGTGGTTTTTCAACACTATCACAAGTGCAAAAAGTGTTTTTCCACACTAATACAAGTGCAAAAGTGGTTTCCTGCACCAACACAAGTGCGAGAAATGGTTTTTCAACACTAACACAAGTGCGGAAAGTGGTTTTTCAACACTAACACAAGTGCAAAAGTGGTTTCCTGCACCAACACAAGTGCGAAAAGTGGTTTCCAACACTAACACAAGTGCGAAAAGTGGTTTGTCCACACTAATACAAGTGCAAAAGTGGTTTCTTGCACCAACACAAGTGCGAAAAGTGGTTTTTCAACACTAACACAAGTGCAAAAAGTGGTTTTTCAACACTATCACAAGTGAAAAAAGTGTTTTTCCTGCAACAACACAAGTGCGAAAAGTGGTTTTTCAACACTAATGCAAGTGCAAAAGTGGTTTCCTGCACCAACACAAGTGCGAAAAGTGGTTTTTCAACACTATCACAAGTGCAAAAAGTGTTTTTTCCACACTAATACAAGTGCAAAAGTGGTTTCCTGCACCAAAACAAGTGCGAAAAGTGGTTTTTCAACACTAACACAAGTGCGAAAAGTGGTTTTTCAACACTAACACAAGTGCGAAAAGTGGTTTTTCCACACTAATACAAGTGCAAAAGTGGTTTCCTGCACCAACACAAGTGCGAAAAGTGGTTTTTCAACACTAACACAAGTGCGAAAAGTGGTTTTTCAACACTAACACAAGTGCGAAAAGTGGTTTTTCCACACTAATACAAGTGCAAAAGTGGTTTCTTGCACCAACACAAGTGCGAAAAGTGGTTTTTCAACACTAACACAAGTGCGAAAAGTGGTTTTTCAACACTATCACAAGTGCAAAAAGTGTTTTTTCCACACTAATACAAGTGCAAAAGTGGTTTCCTGCACCAACACAAGTGCGAGAAGTGGTTTTTCAACACTAACACAAGTACGGAAAGTGGTTTTTCAACACTAACACAAGTGCGAAAAGTCGTTTTCAACACTATCACAAGTGCAAAAAGTGTTTTTTCCACACTAATACAAGTGCAAATTGCAAAAGTGGTTTCATGCACCAACACAAGTGCGAAAAGTGGTTTTTCAACACTAACACAAGTGCGGAAAGTGGTTTTTCAACACTAACACAAGTGCGAAAAGTGGTTTTTCCACACTAATATAAGTGCAAAAGTGGTTTCCTGCACCAACACAAGTGCGAAAAGTGGTTTTTCAACACTAACACAAGTGCGAAAAGTGGTTTTTCAACACTAACACAAGTGCGAAAAGTGTTTTTTCCACACTAATGCAAGTGCAAAAGTGGTTTCCTGCAGCAACACAAGTGCGAAAAGTGGTTTTTCAACACTAACACAAGTGCAAAAAATGGTTTTTCAACACTAACACAAGTGCGAAAAGTGGTTTTTCAACACTATCACAAGTGCAAAAAGTGTTTTTTCCACACTAATACAAGTGCAAAAGTGGTTTCCTGCACCAACACAAGTGCGAAAAGTGGTTTTTCAACACTAACACAAGTGCGAAAAGTGGTTTTTCAACACTATCACAAGTGCAAAAAGTGTTTTTTCCACACTAATACAAGTGCAAAAGTGGTTTCCTGCACCAACACAAGTGCGAAAAGTGGTTTTTCAACACTAACACAAGTGCGAAAAGTGGTTTTTCAACACTAACACAAGTGCGAAAAGTGGTTTTTCCACACTAATACAAGTGCAAAAGTGGTTTCCTGCACCAACACAAGTGCGAAATGTGGTTTTTCAACACTAACACAAGTGCGAAAAGTGGTTTTTCAACACTATCACAAGTGTAAAAAGTGTTTTTCCACACTAATACAAGTGCAAAAGTGGTTTCCTGCACCAACACAAGTGCGAGAAATGGTTTTTCAACACTAACACAAGTGCGGAAAGTGGTTTTTCAACACTAACACAAGTGCAAAAGTGGTTTCCTGCACCAACACAAGTGCGAAAAGTGGTTTTCAACACTAACACAAGTGCGAAAAGTGGTTTGTCCACACTAATACAAGTGCAAAAGTGGTTTCTTGCACCAACACAAGTGCGAAAAGTGGTTTTTCAACACTAACACAAGTGCAAAAAGTGGTTTTTCAACACTATCACAAGTGAAAAAAGTGTTTTTCCTGCAACAACACAAGTGCGAAAAGTGGTTTTTCAACACTAACACAAGTGCGAAAAATGGTTTTTCAACACTAACACAAGTGCGAAAAGTGGTTTTTCAACACTATCACAAGTGCAAAAAGTGTTTTTTCCACACTAATACAAGTGCAAAAGTGGTTTCCTGCACCAACACAAGTGCAAAAAGTGGTTTTTCAACACTAACGCAAGTGCGAAAAGTGGGTTTTCAACACTATCACAAGTGCAAAAAGTGTTTTTTCCACACTAATACAAGTGCAAAAGTGGTTTCCTGCACCAACACAAGTGCGAGAGGTGGTTTTTCAACACTAACACAAGTGCGGAAAGTGGTTTTTCAACACTAACACAAGTGCGAAAAGTCGTTTTTCAACACTATCACAAGTGCAAAAAGTGTTTTTTCCACACTAATACAAGTGCAAAAGTGGTTTCCTGCACCAACACAAGTGCGAAAAGTGGTTTTTCAACACTAACACAAGTGCGAAAAGTGGTTTTTCAACACTAACACAAGTGTGAAAAGTGGTTTTTCCACACTAATACAAGTGCAAAAGTGGTTTCCTGCACCAACACAAGTGCGAAAAGTGGTTTTTCAACACTAACACAAGTGCGAAAAGTGGTTTTTCTACACTATCACAAGTGCAAAAAGTGTTTTTTCCACACTAATACAAGTGCAAAAGTGGTTTCCTGCACCAACACAAGTGCGAAAAGTGGTTTTTTAACACTAACACAAGTGCGAAAAGTGGTTTTTCAACACTAACACAAGTGCGAAAAGTGGTTTTTCAACACTAACACAAGTGCGAAAAGTGTTTTTTCCACACTAATGCAAGTGCAAAAGTGGTTTCCTGCACCAACACAAGTGCGAAAAGTGGTTTTTCAACACTAACACAAGTGCGAAAAATGGTTTTTCAACGCTAACACAAGTACGAAAAGTGGTTTTTCAACACTATCACAAGTGCAAAAAGTGTTTTTTCCACACTAATACAAGTGCAAAAGTGGTTTCCTGTACCAACACAAGTGCAAAAAGTGGTTTTTCAACACTAACACAAGTGCGAAAAGTGGTTTTTCAACACTAACACAAGTGTGAAAAGTGGTTTTTCCACACTAATACAAGTGCAAAAGTGGTTTCTTGCACCAACACAAGTGCGAAAAGTGGTTTTTCAACACTAACACAAGTGCGAAAAGTGGTTTTTCAACACTATCACAAGTGCAAAAAGTGTTTTTTCCACACTAATACAAGTGCAAAAGTGGTTTCCTGCACCAACACAAGTGCGAGAAGTGGTTTTTCAACACTAACACAAGTACGGAAAGTGGTTTTTCAACACTAACACAAGTGCGAAAAGTCGTTTTCAACACTATCACAAGTGCAAAAAGTGTTTTTTCCACACTAATACAAGTGCAAATTGCAAAAGTGGTTTCATGCACCAACACAAGTGCGAAAAGTGGTTTTTCAACACTAACACAAGTGCGAAAAGTGGTTTTTCAACACTAACACAAGTGCGAAAAGTGGTTTTTCCACACTAATATAAGTGCAAAAGTGGTTTCCTGCACCAACACAAGTGCGAAAAGTGGTTTTTCAACACTAACACAAGTGCGAAAAGTGGTTTTTCAACACTAACACAAGTGCGAAAAGTGTTTTTTCCACACTAATGCAAGTGCAAAAGTGGTTTCCTGCAGCAACACAAGTGCGAAAAGTGGTTTTTCAACACTAACACAAGTGCAAAAAATGGTTTTTCAACACTAACACAAGTGCGAAAAGTGGTTTTTCAACACTATCACAAGTGCAAAAAGTGTTTTTTCCACACTAATACAAGTGCAAAAGTGGTTTCCTGCACCAACACAAGTGCGAAAAGTGGTTTTTCAACACTAACACAAGTGCGAAAAGTGGTTTTTCAACACTATCACAAGTGCAAAAAGTGTTTTTTCCACACTAATACAAGTGCAAAAGTGGTTTCCTGCACCAATACAAGTGCGAAAAGTGGTTTTTCAACACTAACACAAGTGCGAAAAGTGGTTTTTCAACACTAACACAAGTGCGAAAAGTGGTTTTTCCACACTAATACAAGTGCAAAAGTGGTTTCCTGCACCAACACAAGTGCGAAATGTGGTTTTTCAACACTAACACAAGTGCGAAAAGTGGTTTTTCAACACTATCACAAGTGCAAAAAGTGTTTTTCCACACTAATACAAGTGCAAAAGTGGTTTCCTGCACCAACACAAGTGCGAGAAATGGTTTTTCAACACTAACACAAGTGCGGAAAGTGGTTTTTCAACACTAACACAAGTGCAAAAGTGGTTTCCTGCACCAACACAAGTGCGAAAAGTGGTTTTCAACACTAACACAAGTGCGAAAAGTGGTTTGTCCACACTAATACAAGTGCAAAAGTGGTTTCTTGCACCAACACAAGTGCGAAAAGTGGTTTTTCAACACTAACACAAGTGCAAAAAGTGGTTTTTCAACACTATCACAAGTGAAAAAAGTGTTTTTCCTGCAACAACACAAGTGCGAAAAGTGGTTTTTCAACACTAACACAAGTGCGAAAAATGGTTTTTCAACACTAACACAAGTGCGAAAAGTGGTTTTTCAACACTATCACAAGTGCAAAAAGTGTTTTTTCCACACTAATACAAGTGCAAAAGTGGTTTCCTGCACCAACACAAGTGCAAAAAGTGGTTTTTCAACACTAACGCAAGTGCGAAAAGTGGGTTTTCAACACTATCACAAGTGCAAAAAGTGTTTTTTCCACACTAATACAAGTGCAAAAGTGGTTTCCTGCACCAACACAAGTGCGAGAAGTGGTTTTTCAACACTAACACAAGTGCGGAAAGTGGTTTTTCAACACTAACACAAGTGCGAAAAGTCGTTTTTCAACACTATCACAAGTGCAAAAAGTGTTTTTTCCACACTAATACAAGTGCAAAAGTGGTTTCCTGCACCAACACAAGTGCGAAAAGTGGTTTTTCAACACTAACACAAGTGCGAAAAGTGGTTTTTCAACACTAACACAAGTGTGAAAAGTGGTTTTTCCACACTAATACAAGTGCAAAAGTGGTTTCCTGCACCAACACAAGTGCGAAAAGTGGTTTTTCAACACTAACACAAGTGCGAAAAGTGGTTTTTCTACACTATCACAAGTGCAAAAAGTGTTTTTTCCACACTAATACAAGTGCAAAAGTGGTTTCCTGCACCAACACAAGTGCGAAAAGTGGTTTTTTAACACTAACACAAGTGCGAAAAGTGGTTTTTCAACACTAACACAAGTGCGAAAAGTGGTTTTTCAACACTAACACAAGTGCGAAAAGTGTTTTTTCCACACTAATGCAAGTGCAAAAGTGGTTTCCTGCACCAACACAAGTGCGAAAAGTGGTTTTTCAACACTAACACAAGTGCGAAAAATGGTTTTTCAACGCTAACACAAGTACGAAAAGTGGTTTTTCAACACTATCACAAGTGCAAAAAGTGTTTTTTCCACACTAATACAAGTGCAAAAGTGGTTTCCTGTACCAACACAAGTGCAAAAAGTGGTTTTTCAACACTAACACAAGTGCGAAAAGTGGTTTTTCAACACTAACACAAGTGCGAAAAGTGGTTTTTCCACACTAATACAAGTGCAAAAGTGGTTTCTTGCACCAACACAAGTGCGAAAAGTGGTTTTTCAACACTAACACAAGTGCGAAAAGTGGTTTTTCAACACTATCACAAGTGCAAAAAGTGTTTTTTCCACACTAATACAAGTGCAAAAGTGGTTTCCTGCACCAACACAAGTGCGAGAAGTGGTTTTTCAACACTAACACAAGTACGGAAAGTGGTTTTTCAACACTAACACAAGTGCGAAAAGTCGTTTTCAACACTATCACAAGTGCAAAAAGTGTTTTTTCCACACTAATACAAGTGCAAATTGCAAAAGTGGTTTCATGCACCAACACAAGTGCGAAAAGTGGTTTTTCAACACTAACACAAGTGCGAAAAGTGGTTTTTCAACACTAACACAAGTGCGAAAAGTGGTTTTCCACACTAATATAAGTGCAAAAGTGGTTTCCTGCACCAACACAAGTGCGAAAAGTGGTTTTTCAACACTAACACAAGTGCGAAAAGTGGTTTTTCAACACTAACACAAGTGCGAAAAGTGTTTTTTCCACACTAATGCAAGTGCAAAAGTGGTTTCCTGCAGCAACACAAGTGCGAAAAGTGGTTTTTCAACACTAACACAAGTGCAAAAAATGGTTTTTCAACACTAACACAAGTGCGAAAAGTGGTTTTTCAACACTATCACAAGTGCAAAAAGTGTTTTTTCCACACTAATACAAGTGCAAAAGTGGTTTCCTGCACCAACACAAGTGCGAAAAGTGGTTTTTCAACACTAACACAAGTGCGAAAAGTGGTTTTTCAACACTATCACAAGTGCAAAAAGTGTTTTTTCCACACTAATACAAGTGCAAAAGTGGTTTCCTGCACCAACACAAGTGCGAAAAGTGGTTTTTCAACACTAACACAAGTGCGAAAAGTGGTTTTTCAACACTAACACAAGTGCGAAAAGTGGTTTTTCCACACTAATACAAGTGCAAAAGTGGTTTCCTGCACCAACACAAGTGCGAAATGTGGTTTTTCAACACTAACACAAGTGCGAAAAGTGGTTTTTCAACACTATCACAAGTGCAAAAAGTGTTTTTCCACACTAATACCAGTGCAAAAGTGGTTTCCTGCACCAACACAAGTGCGAGAAATGGTTTTTCAACACTAACACAAGTGCAGAAAGTGGTTTTTCAACACTAACACAAGTGCAAAAGTGGTTTCCTGCACCAACACAAGTGCGAAAAGTGGTTTTCAACACTAACACAAGTGCGAAAAGTGGTTTGTCCACACTAATACAAGTGCAAAAGTGGTTTCTTGCACCAACACAAGTGCGAAAAGTGGTTTTTCAACACTAACACAAGTGCAAAAAGTGGTTTTTCAACACTATCACAAGTGAAAAAAGTGTTTTTCCTGCACCAACACAAGTGCGAAAAGTGGTTTTTCAACACTAACACAAGTGCGAAAAATGGTTTTTCAACACTAACACAAGTGCGAAAAGTGGTTTTTCAACACTATCACAAGTGCAAAAAGTGTTTTTTCCACACTAATACAAGTGCAAAAGTGGTTTCCTGCACCAACACAAGTGCAAAAAGTGGTTTTTCAACACTAACGCAAGTGCGAAAAGTGGGTTTTCAACACTATCACAAGTGCAAAAAGTGTTTTTTCCACACTACTACAAGTGCAAAAGTGGTTTCCTGCACCAACACAAGTGCGAGAAGTGGTTTTTCAACACTAACACAAGTGCGGAAAGTGGTTTTTCAACACTAACACAAGTGCGAAAAGTCGTTTTTCAACACTATCACAAGTGCAAAAAGTGTTTTTTCCACACTAATACAAGTGCAAAAGTGGTTTCCTGCACCAACACAAGTGCGAAAAGTGGTTTTTCAACACTAACACAAGTGCGAAAAGTGGTTTTTCAACACTACACAAGTGTGAAAAGTGGTTTTTCCACACTAATACAAGTGCAAAAGTGGTTTCCTGCACCAACACAAGTGCGAAAAGTGGTTTTTCAACACTAACACAAGTGCGAAAAGTGGTTTTTCTACACTATCACAAGTGCAAAAAGTGTTTTTTCCACACTAATACAAGTGCAAAAGTGGTTTCCTGCACCAACACAAGTGCGAAAAGTGGTTTTTTAACACTAACACAAGTGCGAAAAGTGGTTTTTCAACACTAACACAAGTGCGAAAAGTGGTTTTTCAACACTAACACAAGTGCGAAAAGTGTTTTTTCCACACTAATGCAAGTGCAAAAGTGGTTTCCTGCACCAACACAAGTGCGAAAAGTGGTTTTTCAACACTAACACAAGTGCGAAAAATGGTTTTTCAACGCTAACACAAGTACGAAAAGTGGTTTTTCAACACTATCACAAGTGCAAAAAGTGTTTTTTCCACACTAATACAAGTGCAAAAGTGGTTTCCTGTACCAACACAAGTGCAAAAAGTGGTTTTTCAACACTAACACAAGTGCGAAAAGTGGTTTTTCAACACTATCACAAGTGCAAAAAGTGTTTTTTCCACACTAATACAAGTGCAAAAGTGGTTTCCTGCACCAACACAAGTGCGAAAAGTGGTTTTTCAACACTAACACAAGTGCGAAAAGTGGTTTTTCAACACTAACACAAGTGCGAAAAGTGGTTTTTCCACACTAATACAAGTGCAAAAGTGGTTTCCTGCACCAACACAAGTGCGAAAAGTGGTTTTTCAACACTAACACAAGTGCGAAAAGTGGTTTTTCAACACTAATACATGTGCAAAAGTGGTTTCCTGCACCAACACAAGTGCGAGAAGTGGTTTTTCAACACTAGCACAAGTGCGGAAAGTGGTTTTTCAACACTAACACAAGTGCGAAAAGTCGTTTTTCAACACTATCACAAGTGCAAAAAGTGTTTTTTCCACACTAATACAAGTGCAAAAGTGGTTTCCTGCACCAACACAAGTGCGAAAAGGGGTTTTTCAACACTAACACAAGTGCGAAAAGTGGTTTTTCAACACTAACACAAGTGTGAAAAGTGGTTTATCCACACTAATACAAGTGCAAAAGTGGTTTCCTGCACCAACACAAGTGCGAAAAGTGGTTTTTCAACACTAACACAAGTGCGAAAAGTGGTTTTTCTACACTATCACAAGTGCAAAAAGTGTTTTTTCCACACTAATACAAGTGCAAAAGTGGTTTCCTGCACCAACACAAGTGCGAAAAGTGGTTTTTTAACACTAACACAAGTGCGAAAAGTGGTTTTTCAACACTAACACAAGTGCGAAAAGTGGTTTTTCAACACTATCACAAGTGCAAAAAGTGTTTTTTCCACACTAATGCAAGTGCAAAAGTGGTTTCCTGTACCAACACAAGTGCGAAAAGTGGTTTTTCAACACTAACACAAGTGCGAAAAGTGGTTTTTCAACACTATCACAAGTGCAAAAAGTGTTTTTTCCACACTAATACAAGTGCAAAAGTGGTTTCCTGCACCAACACAAGTGCGAGAAGGGGTTTTTCAACACTAACACAAGTGCGAAAAGTGGTTTTTCAACACTAACACAAGTGCGAAAAGTGGTTTTTCCACACTAATATAAGTGCAAAAGTGGTTTCCTGCACCAACACAAGTGCGAAAAGTGGTTTTTCAACACTAACACAAGTGCGAAAAGTGGTTTTTCAACACTAACACAAGTGCGAAAAGTGTTTTTTCCACACTAATGCAAGTGCAAAAGTGGTTTCCTGCAGCAACACAAGTGCGAAAAGTGGTTTTTCAACACTAACACAAGTGCAAAAAATGGTTTTTCAACACTAACACAAGTGCGAAAAGTGGTTTTTCAACACTATCACAAGTGCAAAAAGTGTTTTTTCCACACTAATACAAGTGCAAAAGTGGTTTCCAGCACCAACACAAGTGCGAAAAGTGGTTTTTCAACACTAACACAAGTGCGAAAAGTGGTTTTTCAACACTATCACAAGTGCAAAAAGTGTTTTTTCCACACTAATACAAGTGCAAAAGTGGTTTCCTGCACCAACACAAGTGCGAAAAGTGGTTTTTCAACACTAACACAAGTGCGAAAAGTGGTTTTTCAACACTAACACAAGTGCGAAAAGTGGTTTTCCACACTAATATAAGTGCAAAAGTGGTTTCCTGCACCAACACAAGTGCGAAAAGTGGTTTTTCAACACTAACACAAGTGCGAAAAGTGGTTTTTCAACACTAACACAAGTGCGAAAAGTGTTTTTTCCACACTAATGCAAGTGCAAAAGTGGTTTCCTGCAGCAACACAAGTGCGAAAAGTGGTTTTTCAACACTAACACAAGTGCAAAAAATGGTTTTTCAACACTAACACAAGTGCGAAAAGTGGTTTTTCAACACTATCACAAGTGCAAAAAGTGTTTTTTCCACACTAATACAAGTGCAAAAGTGGTTTCCTGCACCAACACAAGTGCGAAAAGTGGTTTTTCAACACTAACACAAGTGCGAAAAGTGGTTTTTCAACACTATCACAAGTGCAAAAAGTGTTTTTTTCCACACTAATACAAGTGCAAAAGTGGTTTCCTGCACCAACACAAGTGCGAAAAGTGGTTTTTCAACACTAACACAAGTGCGAAAAGTGGTTTTTCAACACTAACACAAGTGCGAAAAGTGGTTTTTCCACACTAATACAAGTGCAAAAGTGGTTTCCTGCACCAACACAAGTGCGAAATGTGGTTTTTCAACACTAACACAAGTGCGAAAAGTGGTTTTTCAACACTATCACAAGTGCAAAAAGTGTTTTTCCACACTAATACCAGTGCAAAAGTGGTTTCCTGCACCAACACAAGTGCGAGAAATGGTTTTTCAACACTAACACAAGTGCAGAAAGTGGTTTTTCAACACTAACACAAGTGCAAAAGTGGTTTCCTGCACCAACACAAGTGCGAAAAGTGGTTTTCAACACTAACACAAGTGCGAAAAGTGGTTTGTCCACACTAATACAAGTGCAAAAGTGGTTTCTTGCACCAACACAAGTGCGAAAAGTGGTTTTTCAACACTAACACAAGTGCAAAAAGTGGTTTTTCAACACTATCACAAGTGAAAAAAGTGTTTTTCCTGCACCAACACAAGTGCGAAAAGTGGTTTTTCAACACTAACACAAGTGCGAAAAATGGTTTTTCAACACTAACACAAGTGCGAAAAGTGGTTTTTCAACACTATCACAAGTGCAAAAAGTGTTTTTTCCACACTAATACAAGTGCAAAAGTGGTTTCCTGCACCAACACAAGTGCAAAAAGTGGTTTTTCAACACTAACGCAAGTGCGAAAAGTGGGTTTTCAACACTATCACAAGTGCAAAAAGTGTTTTTTCCACACTACTACAAGTGCAAAAGTGGTTTCCTGCACCAACACAAGTGCGAGAAGTGGTTTTTCAACACTAACACAAGTGCGGAAAGTGGTTTTTCAACACTAACACAAGTGCGAAAAGTCGTTTTTCAACACTATCACAAGTGCAAAAAGTGTTTTTTTCCACACTAATACAAGTGCAAAAGTGGTTTCCTGCACCAACACAAGTGCGAAAAGTGGTTTTTCAACACTAACACAAGTGCGAAAAGTGGTTTTTCAACACTACACAAGTGTGAAAAGTGGTTTTTCCACACTAATACAAGTGCAAAAGTGGTTTCCTGCACCAACACAAGTGCGAAAAGTGGTTTTTCAACACTAACACAAGTGCGAAAAGTGGTTTTTCTACACTATCACAAGTGCAAAAAGTGTTTTTTCCACACTAATACAAGTGCAAAAGTGGTTTCCTGCACCAACACAAGTGCGAAAAGTGGTTTTTTAACACTAACACAAGTGCGAAAAGTGGTTTTTCAACACTAACACAAGTGCGAAAAGTGGTTTTTCAACACTAACACAAGTGCGAAAAGTGTTTTTTCCACACTAATGCAAGTGCAAAAGTGGTTTCCTGCACCAACACAAGTGCGAAAAGTGGTTTTTCAACACTAACACAAGTGCGAAAAATGGTTTTTCAACGCTAACACAAGTACGAAAAGTGGTTTTTCAACACTATCACAAGTGCAAAAAGTGTTTTTTCCACACTAATACAAGTGCAAAAGTGGTTTCCTGTACCAACACAAGTGCAAAAAGTGGTTTTTCAACACTAACACAAGTGCGAAAAGTGGTTTTTCAACACTATCACAAGTGCAAAAAGTGTTTTTTTCCACACTAATACAAGTGCAAAAGTGGTTTCCTGCACCAACACAAGTGCGAAAAGTGGTTTTTCAACACTAACACAAGTGCGAAAAGTGGTTTTTCAACACTAACACAAGTGCGAAAAGTGGTTTTTCCACACTAATACAAGTGCAAAAGTGGTTTCCTGCACCAACACAAGTGCGAAAAGTGGTTTTTCAACACTAACACAAGTGCGAAAAGTGGTTTTTCAACACTAATACATGTGCAAAAGTGGTTTCCTGCACCAACACAAGTGCGAGAAGTGGTTTTTCAACACTAGCACAAGTGCGGAAAAGTGGTTTTTCAACACTAACACAAGTGCGAAAAGTCGTTTTTCAACACTATCACAAGTGCAAAAAGTGTTTTTTCCACACTAATACAAGTGCAAAAGTGGTTTCCTGCACCAACACAAGTGCGAAAAGGGGTTTTTCAACACTAACACAAGTGCGAAAAGTGGTTTTTCAACACTAACACAAGTGTGAAAAGTGGTTTATCCACACTAATACAAGTGCAAAAGTGGTTTCCTGCACCAACACAAGTGCGAAAAGTGGTTTTTCAACACTAACACAAGTGCGAAAAGTGGTTTTTCTACACTATCACAAGTGCAAAAAGTGTTTTTTCCACACTAATACAAGTGCAAAAGTGGTTTCCTGCACCAACACAAGTGCGAAAAGTGGTTTTTTAACACTAACACAAGTGCGAAAAGTGGTTTTTCAACACTAACACAAGTGCGAAAAGTGGTTTTTCAACACTATCACAAGTGCAAAAAGTGTTTTTTCCACACTAATGCAAGTGCAAAAGTGGTTTCCTGTACCAACACAAGTGCGAAAAGTGGTTTTTCAACACTAACACAAGTGCGAAAAGTGGTTTTTCAACACTATCACAAGTGCAAAAAGTGTTTTTTCCACACTAATACAAGTGCAAAAGTGGTTTCCTGCACCAACACAAGTGCGAGAAGGGGTTTTTCAACACTAACACAAGTGCGAAAAGTGGTTTTTCAACACTAACACAAGTGCGAAAAGTGGTTTTTCCACACTAATATAAGTGCAAAAGTGGTTTCCTGCACCAACACAAGTGCGAAAAGTGGTTTTTCAACACTAACACAAGTGCGAAAAGTGGTTTTTCAACACTAACACAAGTGCGAAAAGTGTTTTTTCCACACTAATGCAAGTGCAAAAGTGGTTTCCTGCAGCAACACAAGTGCGAAAAGTGGTTTTTCAACACTAACACAAGTGCAAAAAATGGTTTTTCAACACTAACACAAGTGCGAAAAGTGGTTTTTCAACACTATCACAAGTGCAAAAAGTGTTTTTTCCACACTAATACAAGTGCAAAAGTGGTTTCCTGCACCAACACAAGTGCGAAAAGTGGTTTTTCAACACTAACACAAGTGCGAAAAGTGGTTTTTCAACACTATCACAAGTGCAAAAAGTGTTTTTTCCACACTAATACAAGTGCAAAAGTGGTTTCCTGCACCAACACAAGTGCGAAAAGTGGTTTTTCAACACTAACACAAGTGCGAAAAGTGGTTTTTCAACACTAACACAAGTGCGAAAAGTGGTTTTTCCACACTAATACAAGTGCAAAAGTGGTTTCCTGCACCAACACAAGTGCGAAATGTGGTTTTTCAACACTAACACAAGTGCGAAAAGTGGTTTTTCAACACTATCACAAGTGCAAAAAGTGTTTTTCCACACTAATACAAGTGCAAAAGTGGTTTCCTGCACCAACACAAGTGCGAGAAATGGTTTTTCAACACTAACACAAGTGCGGAAAGTGGTTTTTCAACACTAACACAAGTGCAAAAGTGGTTTCCTGCACCAACACAAGTGCGAAAAGTGGTTTTCAACACTAACACAAGTGCGAAAAGTGGTTTGTCCACACTAATACAAGTGCAAAAGTGGTTTCTTGCACCAACACAAGTGCGAAAAGTGGTTTTTCAACACTAACACAAGTGCAAAAAGTGGTTTTTCAACACTATCACAAGTGAAAAAAGTGTTTTTCCTGCAACAACACAAGTGCGAAAAGTGGTTTTTCAACACTAACACAAGTGCGAAAAATGGTTTTTCAACACTAACACAAGTGCGAAAAGTGGTTTTTCAACACTATCACAAGTGCAAAAAGTGTTTTTTCCACACTAATACAAGTGCAAAAGTGGTTTCCTGCACCAACACAAGTGCAAAAAGTGGTTTTTCAACACTAACGCAAGTGCGAAAAGTGGGTTTTCAACACTATCACAAGTGCAAAAAGTGTTTTTTCCACACTAATACAAGTGCAAAAGTGGTTTCCTGCACCAACACAAGTGCGAGAAGTGGTTTTTCAACACTAACACAAGTGCGGAAAGTGGTTTTTCAACACTAACACAAGTGCGAAAAGTCGTTTTTCAACACTATCACAAGTGCAAAAAGTGTTTTTTCCACACTAATACAAGTGCAAAAGTGGTTTCCTGCACCAACACAAGTGCGAAAAGTGGTTTTTCAACACTAACACAAGTGCGAAAAGTGGTTTTTCAACACTAACACAAGTGTGAAAAGTGGTTTTTCCACACTAATACAAGTGCAAAAGTGGTTTCCTGCACCAACACAAGTGCGAAAAGTGGTTTTTCAACACTAACACAAGTGCGAAAAGTGGTTTTTCTACACTATCACAAGTGCAAAAAGTGTTTTTTCCACACTAATACAAGTGCAAAAGTGGTTTCCTGCACCAACACAAGTGCGAAAAGTGGTTTTTTAACACTAACACAAGTGCGAAAAGTGGTTTTTCAACACTAACACAAGTGCGAAAAGTGGTTTTTCAACACTAACACAAGTGCGAAAAGTGTTTTTTCCACACTAATGCAAGTGCAAAAGTGGTTTCCTGCACCAACACAAGTGCGAAAAGTGGTTTTTCAACACTAACACAAGTGCGAAAAATGGTTTTTCAACGCTAACACAAGTACGAAAAGTGGTTTTTCAACACTATCACAAGTGCAAAAAGTGTTTTTTCCACACTAATACAAGTGCAAAAGTGGTTTCCTGCACCAACACAAGTGCGAAAAGTGGTTTTTCAACACTAACACAAGTGCGAAAAGTGGTTTTTCAACACTATCACAAGTGCAAAAAGTGTTTTTTCCACACTAATACAAGTGCAAAAGTGGTTTCCTGCACCAACACAAGTGCAAAAAGTGGTTTTTCAACACTAACGCAAGTGCGAAAAGTGGGTTTTCAACACTATCACAAGTGCAAAAAGTGTTTTTTCCACACTAATACAAGTGCAAAAGTGGTTTCCTGCACCAACACAAGTGCGAGAAGTGGTTTTTCAACACTAACACAAGTGCGGAAAGTGGTTTTTCAACACTAACACAAGTGCGAAAAGTCGTTTTTCAACACTATCACAAGTGCAAAAAGTGTTTTTTCCACACTAATACAAGTGCAAAAGTGGTTTCCTGCACCAACACAAGTGCGAAAAGTGGTTTTTCAACACTAACACAAGTGCGAAAAGTGGTTTTTCAACACTAACACAAGTGTGAAAAGTGGTTTTTCCACACTAATACAAGTGCAAAAGTGGTTTCCTGCACCAACACAAGTGCGAAAAGTGGTTTTTCAACACTAACACAAGTGCGAAAAGTGGTTTTTCTACACTATCACAAGTGCAAAAAGTGTTTTTTCCACACTAATACAAGTGCAAAAGTGGTTTCCTGCACCAACACAAGTGCGAAAAGTGGTTTTTTAACACTAACACAAGTGCGAAAAGTGGTTTTTCAACACTAACACAAGTGCGAAAAGTGGTTTTTCAACACTAACACAAGTGCGAAAAGTGTTTTTTCCACACTAATGCAAGTGCAAAAGTGGTTTCCTGCACCAACACAAGTGCGAAAAGTGGTTTTTCAACACTAACACAAGTGCGAAAAATGGTTTTTCAACGCTAACACAAGTACGAAAAGTGGTTTTTCAACACTATCACAAGTGCAAAAAGTGTTTTTTCCACACTAATACAAGTGCAAAAGTGGTTTCCTGTACCAACACAAGTGCAAAAAGTGGTTTTTCAACACTAACACAAGTGCGAAAAGTGGTTTTTCAACACTAACACAAGTGTGAAAAGTGGTTTTTCCACACTAATACAAGTGCAAAAGTGGTTTCTTGCACCAACACAAGTGCGAAAAGTGGTTTTTCAACACTAACACAAGTGCGAAAAGTGGTTTTTCAACACTATCACAAGTGCAAAAAGTGTTTTTTTCCACACTAATACAAGTGCAAAAGTGGTTTCCTGCACCAACACAAGTGCGAGAAGTGGTTTTTCAACACTAACACAAGTACGGAAAGTGGTTTTTCAACACTAACACAAGTGCGAAAAGTCGTTTTCAACACTATCACAAGTGCAAAAAGTGTTTTTTCCACACTAATACAAGTGCAAATTGCAAAAGTGGTTTCATGCACCAACACAAGTGCGAAAAGTGGTTTTTCAACACTAACACAAGTGCGAAAAGTGGTTTTTCAACACTAACACAAGTGCGAAAAGTGGTTTTTCCACACTAATATAAGTGCAAAAGTGGTTTCCTGCACCAACACAAGTGCGAAAAGTGGTTTTTCAACACTAACACAAGTGCGAAAAGTGGTTTTTCAACACTAACACAAGTGCGAAAAGTGTTTTTTCCACACTAATGCAAGTGCAAAAGTGGTTTCCTGCAGCAACACAAGTGCGAAAAGTGGTTTTTCAACACTAACACAAGTGCAAAAAATGGTTTTTCAACACTAACACAAGTGCGAAAAGTGGTTTTTCAACACTAACACAAGTGCGAAAAGTGGTTTTTCAACACTATCACAAGTGCAAAAAGTGTTTTTCCACACTAATACAAGTGCAAAAGTGGTTTCCTGCACCAACACAAGTGCGAGAAATGGTTTTTCAACACTAACACAAGTGCGGAAAGTGGTTTTTCAACACTAACACAAGTGCAAAAGTGGTTTCCTGCACCAACACAAGTGCGAAAAGTGGTTTTCAACACTAACACAAGTGCAAAAAGTGGTTTGTCCACACTAATACAAGTGCAAAAGTGGTTTCTTGCACCAACACAAGTGCGAAAAGTGGTTTTTCAACACTAACACAAGTGCAAAAAGTGGTTTTTCAACACTATCACAAGTGAAAAAAGTGTTTTTCCTGCAACAACACAAGTGCGAAAAGTGGTTTTTCAACACTAACACAAGTGCGAAAAATGGTTTTTCAACACTAACACAAGTGCGAAAAGTGGTTTTTCAACACTATCACAAGTGCAAAAAGTGTTTTTTCCACACTAATACAAGTGCAAAAGTGGTTTCCTGCACCAACACAAGTGCAAAAAGTGGTTTTTCAACACTAACGCAAGTGCGAAAAGTGGGTTTTCAACACTATCACAAGTGCAAAAAGTGTTTTTTCCACACTAATACAAGTGCAAAAGTGGTTTCCTGCACCAACACAAGTGCGAGAAGTGGTTTTTCAACACTAACACAAGTGCGGAAAGTGGTTTTTCAACACTAACACAAGTGCGAAAAGTCGTTTTTCAACACTATCACAAGTGCAAAAAGTGTTTTTTCCACACTAATACAAGTGCAAAAGTGGTTTCCTGCACCAACACAAGTGCGAAAAGTGGTTTTTCAACACTAACACAAGTGCGAAAAGTGGTTTTTCAACACTAACACAAGTGTGAAAAGTGGTTTTTCCACACTAATACAAGTGCAAAAGTGGTTTCCTGCACCAACACAAGTGCGAAAAGTGGTTTTTCAACACTAACACAAGTGCGAAAAGTGGTTTTTCTACACTATCACAAGTGCAAAAAGTGTTTTTTCCACACTAATACAAGTGCAAAAGTGGTTTCCTGCACCAACACAAGTGCGAAAAGTGGTTTTTTAACACTAACACAAGTGCGAAAAGTGGTTTTTCAACACTAACACAAGTGCGAAAAGTGGTTTTTCAACACTAACACAAGTGCGAAAAGTGTTTTTTCCACACTAATGCAAGTGCAAAAGTGGTTTCCTGCACCAACACAAGTGCGAAAAGTGGTTTTTCAACACTAACACAAGTGCGAAAAATGGTTTTTCAACGCTAACACAAGTACGAAAAGTGGTTTTTCAACACTATCACAAGTGCAAAAAGTGTTTTTTCCACACTAATACAAGTGCAAAAGTGGTTTCCTGTACCAACACAAGTGCAAAAAGTGGTTTTTCAACACTAACACAAGTGCGAAAAGTGGTTTTTCAACACTAACACAAGTGTGAAAAGTGGTTTTTCCACACTAATACAAGTGCAAAAGTGGTTTCTTGCACCAACACAAGTGCGAAAAGTGGTTTTTCAACACTAACACAAGTGCGAAAAGTGGTTTTTCAACACTATCACAAGTGCAAAAAGTGTTTTTTCCACACTAATACAAGTGCAAAAGTGGTTTCCTGCACCAACACAAGTGCGAGAAGTGGTTTTTCAACACTAACACAAGTACGGAAAGTGGTTTTTCAACACTAACACAAGTGCGAAAAGTCGTTTTCAACACTATCACAAGTGCAAAAAGTGTTTTTTCCACACTAATACAAGTGCAAATTGCAAAAGTGGTTTCATGCACCAACACAAGTGCGAAAAGTGGTTTTTCAACACTAACACAAGTGCGAAAAGTGGTTTTTCAACACTAACACAAGTGCGAAAAGTGGTTTTTCCACACTAATATAAGTGCAAAAGTGGTTTCCTGCACCAACACAAGTGCGAAAAGTGGTTTTTCAACACTAACACAAGTGCGAAAAGTGGTTTTTCAACACTAACACAAGTGCGAAAAGTGTTTTTTCCACACTAATGCAAGTGCAAAAGTGGTTTCCTGCAGCAACACAAGTGCGAAAAGTGGTTTTTCAACACTAACACAAGTGCAAAAAATGGTTTTTCAACACTAACACAAGTGCGAAAAGTGGTTTTTCAACACTATCACAAGTGCAAAAAGTGTTTTTTCCACACTAATACAAGTGCAAAAGTGGTTTCCTGCACCAACACAAGTGCGAAAGTGGTTTCCTGCACCAACACAAGTGCGAAAAGTGGTTTTTCAACACTAACACAAGTGCGAAAAGTGGTTTTTCAACACTAACACAAGTGCGAAAAGTGGTTTTTCCACACTAATACAAGTGCAAAAGTGGTTTCCTGCACCAACACAAGTGCGAAATGTGGTTTTTCAACACTAACACAAGTGCGAAAAGTGGTTTTTCAACACTATCACAAGTGCAAAAAGTGTTTTTCCACACTAATACAAGTGCAAAAGTGGTTTCCTGCACCAACACAAGTGCGAGAAATGGTTTTTCAACACTAACACAAGTGCGGAAAGTGGTTTTTCAACACTAACACAAGTGCAAAAGTGGTTTCCTGCACCAACACAAGTGCGAAAAGTGGTTTTCAACACTAACACAAGTGCGAAAAGTGGTTTGTCCACACTAATACAAGTGCAAAAGTGGTTTCTTGCACCAACACAAGTGCGAAAAGTGGTTTTTCAACACTAACACAAGTGCAAAAAGTGGTTTTTCAACACTATCACAAGTGAAAAAAGTGTTTTTCCTGCAACAACACAAGTGCGAAAAGTGGTTTTTCAACACTAACACAAGTGCGAAAAATGGTTTTTCAACACTAACACAAGTGCGAAAAGTGGTTTTTCAACACTATCACAAGTGCAAAAAGTGTTTTTTCCACACTAATACAAGTGCAAAAGTGGTTTCCTGCACCAACACAAGTGCAAAAAGTGGTTTTTCAACACTAACGCAAGTGCGAAAAGTGGGTTTTCAACACTATCACAAGTGCAAAAAGTGTTTTTTCCACACTAATACAAGTGCAAAAGTGGTTTCCTGCACCAACACAAGTGCGAGGAGTGGTTTTTCAACACTAACACAAGTGCGGAAAGTGGTTTTTCAACACTAACACAAGTGCGAAAAGTCGTTTTTCAACACTATCACAAGTGCAAAAAGTGTTTTTTCCACACTAATACAAGTGCAAAAGTGGTTTCCTGCACCAACACAAGTGCGAAAAGTGGTTTTTCAACACTAACACAAGTGCGAAAAGTGGTTTTTCAACACTAACACAAGTGTGAAAAGTGGTTTTTCCACACTAATACAAGTGCAAAAGTGGTTTCCTGCACCAACACAAGTGCGAAAAGTGGTTTTTCAACACTAACACAAGTGCGAAAAGTGGTTTTTCTACACTATCACAAGTGCAAAAAGTGTTTTTTCCACACTAATACAAGTGCAAAAGTGGTTTCCTGCACCAACACAAGTGCGAAAAGTGGTTTTTTAACACTAACACAAGTGCGAAAAGTGGTTTTTCAACACTAACACAAGTGCGAAAAGTGGTTTTTCAACACTAACACAAGTGCGAAAAGTGTTTTTTCCACACTAATGCAAGTGCAAAAGTGGTTTCCTGCACCAACACAAGTGCGAAAAGTGGTTTTTCAACACTAACACAAGTGCGAAAAATGGTTTTTCAACGCTAACACAAGTACGAAAAGTGGTTTTTCAACACTATCACAAGTGCAAAAAGTGTTTTTTCCACACTAATACAAGTGCAAAAGTGGTTTCCTGTACCAACACAAGTGCAAAAAGTGGTTTTTCAACACTAACACAAGTGCGAAAAGTGGTTTTTCAACACTAACACAAGTGCGAAAAGTGGTTTTTCCACACTAATACAAGTGCAAAAGTGGTTTCTTGCACCAACACAAGTGCGAAAAGTGGTTTTTCAACACTAACACAAGTGCGAAAAGTGGTTTTTCAACACTATCACAAGTGCAAAAAGTGTTTTTTTCCACACTAATACAAGTGCAAAAGTGGTTTCCTGCACCAACACAAGTGCGAGACGTGGTTTTTCAACACTAACACAATTACGGAAAGTGGTTTTTCAACACTAACACAAGTGCGAAAAGTCGTTTTCAACACTATCACAAGTGCAAAAAGTGTTTTTTCCACACTAATACAAGTGCAAATTGCAAAAGTGGTTTCATGCACCAACACAAGTGCGAAAAGTGGTTTTTCAACACTAACACAAGTGCGAAAAGTGGTTTTTCAACACTAACACAAGTGCGAAAAGTGGTTTTCCACACTAATATAAGTGCAAAAGTGGTTTCCTGCACCAACACAAGTGCGAAAAGTGGTTTTTCAACACTAACACAAGTGCGAAAAGTGGTTTTTCAACACTAACACAAGTGCGAAAAGTGTTTTTTCCACACTAATGCAAGTGCAAAAGT
Source organism: Myxine glutinosa (assembly GCF_964187855.1). Lineage (NCBI taxonomy): Eukaryota > Metazoa > Chordata > Myxini > Myxiniformes > Myxinidae > Myxine > Myxine glutinosa. The sequence continues at coordinate 167,015 of NW_027616791.1, forward strand.
GGTTTCCTGCAGCAACACAAGTGCGAAAAGTGGTTTTTCAACACTAACACAAGTGCAAAAAATGGTTTTTCAACACTAACACAAGTGCGAAAAGTGGTTTTTCAACACTATCACAAGTGCAAAAAGTGTTTTTTCCACACTAATACAAGTGCAAAAGTGGTTTCCTGCACCAACACAAGTGCGAAAAGTGGTTTTTCAACACTAACACAAGTGCGAAAAGTGGTTTTTCAACACTATCACAAGTGCAAAAAGTGTTTTTTCCACACTAATACAAGTGCAAAAGTGGTTTCCTGCACCAACACAAGTGCGAAAAGTGGTTTTTCAACACTAACACAAGTGCGAAAAGTGGTTTTTCAACACTAACACAAGTGCGAAAAGTGGTTTTTCCACACTAATACAAGTGCAAAAGTGGTTTCCTGCACCAACACAAGTGCGAAATGTGGTTTTTCAACACTAACACAAGTGCGAAAAGTGGTTTTTCAACACTATCACAAGTGCAAAAAGTGTTTTTCCACACTAATACCAGTGCAAAAGTGGTTTCCTGCACCAACACAAGTGCGAGAAATGGTTTTTCAACACTAACACACGTGCGGAAAGTGGTTTTTCAACACTAACACAAGTGCAAAAGTGGTTTCCTGCACCAACACAAGTGCGAAAAGTGGTTTTCAACACTAACACAAGTGCGAAAAGTGGTTTGTCCACACTAATACAAGTGCAAAAGTGGTTTCTTGCACCAACACAAGTGCGAAAAGTGGTTTTTCAACACTAACACAAGTGCAAAAAGTGGTTTTTCAACACTATCACAAGTGAAAAAAGTGTTTTTCCTGCACCAACACAAGTGCGAAAAGTGGTTTTTCAACACTAACACAAGTGCGAAAAATGGTTTTTCAACACTAACACAAGTGCGAAAAGTGGTTTTTCAACACTATCACAAGTGCAAAAAGTGTTTTTTCCACACTAATACAAGTGCAAAAGTGGTTTCCTGCACCAACACAAGTGCAAAAAGTGGTTTTTCAACACTAACGCAAGTGCGAAAAGTGGGTTTTCAACACTATCACAAGTGCAAAAAGTGTTTTTTCCACACTACTACAAGTGCAAAAGTGGTTTCCTGCACCAACACAAGTGCGAGAAGTGGTTTTTCAACACTAACACAAGTGCGGAAAGTGGTTTTTCAACACTAACACAAGTGCGAAAAGTCGTTTTTCAACACTATCACAAGTGCAAAAAGTGTTTTTTCCACACTAATACAAGTGCAAAAGTGGTTTCCTGCACCAACACAAGTGCGAAAAGTGGTTTTTCAACACTAACACAAGTGCGAAAAGTGGTTTTTCAACACTAACACAAGTGTGAAAAGTGGTTTTTCCACACTAATACAAGTGCAAAAGTGGTTTCCTGCACCAACACAAGTGCGAAAAGTGGTTTTTCAACACTAACACAAGTGCGAAAAGTGGTTTTTCTACACTATCACAAGTGCAAAAAGTGTTTTTTCCACACTAATACAAGTGCAAAAGTGGTTTCCTGCACCAACACAAGTGCGAAAAGTGGTTTTTTAACACTAACACAAGTGCGAAAAGTGGTTTTTCAACACTAACACAAGTGCGAAAAGTGGTTTTTCAACACTAACACAAGTGCGAAAAGTGTTTTTTCCACACTAATGCAAGTGCAAAAGTGGTTTCCTGCACCAACACAAGTGCGAAAAGTGGTTTTTCAACACTAACACAAGTGCGAAAAATGGTTTTTCAACGCTAACACAAGTACGAAAAGTGGTTTTTCAACACTATCACAAGTGCAAAAAGTGTTTTTTCCACACTAATACAAGTGCAAAAGTGGTTTCCTGTACCAACACAAGTGCAAAAAGTGGTTTTTCAACACTAACACAAGTGCGAAAAGTGGTTTTTCAACACTATCACAAGTGCAAAAAGTGTTTTTTCCACACTAATACAAGTGCAAAAGTGGTTTCCTGCACCAACACAAGTGCGAAAAGTGGTTTTTCAACACTAACACAAGTGCGAAAAGTGGTTTTTCAACACTAACACAAGTGCGAAAAGTGGTTTTTCCACACTAATACAAGTGCAAAAGTGGTTTCCTGCACCAACACAAGTGCGAAAAGTGTTTTTTCAACACTAACACAAGTGCGAAAAGTGGTTTTTCAACACTAATACATGTGCAAAAGTGGTTTCCTGCACCAACACAAGTGCGAGAAGTGGTTTTTCAACACTAGCACAAGTGCGGAAAGTGGTTTTTCAACACTAACACAAGTGCGAAAAGTCGTTTTTCAACACTATCACAAGTGCAAAAAGTGTTTTTTCCACACTAATACAAGTGCAAAAGTGGTTTCCTGCACCAACACAAGTGCGAAAAGGGGTTTTTCAACACTAACACAAGTGCGAAAAGTGGTTTTTCAACACTAACACAAGTGTGAAAAGTGGTTTATCCACACTAATACAAGTGCAAAAGTGGTTTCCTGCACCAACACAAGTGCGAAAAGTGGTTTTTCAACACTAACACAAGTGCGAAAAGTGGTTTTTCTACACTATCACAAGTGCAAAAAGTGTTTTTTTCCACACTAATACAAGTGCAAAAGTGGTTTCCTGCACCAACACAAGTGCGAAAAGTGGTTTTTTAACACTAACACAAGTGCGAAAAGTGGTTTTTCAACACTAACACAAGTGCGAAAAGTGGTTTTTCAACACTATCACAAGTGCAAAAAGTGTTTTTTCCACACTAATACAAGTGCAAAAGTGGTTTCCTGTACCAACACAAGTGCGAAAAGTGGTTTTTCAACACTAACACAAGTGCGAAAAGTGGTTTTTCAACACTATCACAAGTGCAAAAAGTGTTTTTTCCACACTAATACAAGTGCAAAAGTGGTTTCCTGCACCAACACAAGTGCGAGAAGTGGTTTTTCAACACCAACACAAGTGCGGAAAGTGGTTTTTCAACACTAACACAAGTGCGAAAAGTCGTTTTTCAACACTATCACAAGTGCAAAAAAGTGTTTTTTCCACACTAATACAAGTGCAAAAGTGGTTTCCTGCACCAACACAAGTGCGAAAAGTGGTTTTTCAACACTAACACAAGTGCGAAAAGTGGTTTTTCAACACTAACACAAGTGCGAAAAGTGGTTTTTCCACACGAATACAAGTGCAAAAGTGGTTTCCTGCACCAACACAAGTGCGAAAAGTGGTTTTTCTACACTAACACAAGTGCGAAAAGTGGTTTTTCTACACTATCACAAGTGCAAAAAGTGTTTTTTCCACACTAATACAAGTGCAAAAGTGGTTTCCTGCACCAACACAATTGCGAAAAGTGGTTTTTTAACACTAACACAAGTGCGAAAATTGGTTTTTCAACACTAACACAAGTGCGAAAAGTGGTTTTTCAACACTAACACAAGTGCGAAAAGTGTTTTTTCCACACTAATGCAAGTGCAAAAGTGGTTTCCTGCACCAACACAAGTGCGAAAAGTGGTTTTTCAACACTAACACAAGTGCAAAAAGTGGTTTTTCAACACTATCACAAGTGCAAAAAGTGTTTTTTCCACACTAATACAAGTGCAAAAGTGGTTTCCTGCACCAACACAAGTGCAAAAAGTGGTTTTTCAACACTAACACAAGTGCGAAAAGTGGTTTTTCAACACTATCACAAGTGCAAAAAGTGTTTTTTCCACACTAATACAAGTGCAAAAGTGGTTTCCTGCACCAACACAAGTGCGGAAAGTGGTTTTTCAACACTAACACAAGTGCGAAAAGTCGTTTTTCAACACTATCACAAGTGCAAAAAGTGTTTTTTCCACACTAATACAAGTGCAAAAGTGGTTTCCTGCACCAACACAAGTGCGAAAAGTGGTTTTTCAACACTAACACAAGTGCGAAAAGTGGTTTTTCAACACTAACACAAGTGCGAAAAGTGGTTTTTCCACACTAATACAAGTGCAAAAGTGGTTTCCTGCACCAACACAAGTGCGAAAAGTGGTTTTTCTACACTAACACAAGTACGGAAAGTGGTTTTTCAACACTAACACAAGTGCGAAAAGTCGTTTTCAACACTATCACAAGTGCAAAAAGTGTTTTTTCCACACTAATACAAGTGCAAATTGCAAAAGTGGTTTCATGCACCAACACAAGTGCGAAAAGTGGTTTTTCAACACTAACACAAGTGCGAAAAGTGGTTTTTCAACACTAACACAAGTGCGAAAAGTGGTTTTTCCACACTAATATAAGTGCAAAAGTGGTTTCCTGCACCAACACAAGTGCGAAAAGTGGTTTTTCAACACTAACACAAGTGCGAAAAGTGGTTTTTCTACACTATCACAAGTGCAAAAAGTGTTTTTTCCACACTAATACAAGTGCAAAAGTGGTTTCCTGCACCAACACAAGTGCGAAAAGTGGTTTTTCAACACTAACACAAGTGCAAAAAGTGGTTTTTCAACACTATCACAAGTGCAAAAAGTGTTTTTTCCACACTAATACAAGTGCAAAAGTGGTTTCCTGCACCAACACAAGTGCGAGAAATGGTTTTTCAACACTAACACAAGTGCGGAAAGTGGTTTTTCAACACTAACACAAGTGCAAAAGTGGTTTCCTGCACCAACACAAGTGCGAAAAGTGGTTTTTCAACACTAACACAAGTGCGAAAAGTGGTTTGTCCACACTAATACAAGTGCAAAAGTGGTTTCTTGCACCAACACAAGTGCGAAAAGTGGTTTTTCAACACTAACACAAGTGCAAAAAGTGGTTTTTCAACACTATCACAAGTGAAAAAAGTGTTTTTCCTGCACCAACACAAGTGCGAAAAGTGGTTTTTCAACACTAACACAAGTGCGAAAAATGGTTTTTCAACACTAACACAAGTGCGAAAAGTGGTTTTTCAACACTATCACAAGTGCAAAAAGTGTTTTTTCCACACTAATACAAGTGCAAAAGTGGTTTCCTGCACCAACACAGGTGCAAAAAGTGGTTTTTCAACACTAACACAAGTGCGAAAAGTGGGTTTTCAACACTATCACAAGTGCAAAAAGTGTTTTTTCCACACTAATACAAGTGTAAAAGTGGTTTCCTGCACCAACACAAGTGCGAGAGGTGGTTTTTCAACACTAACACAAGTGCGGAAAGTGGTTTTTCAACACTAACACAAGTGCGAAAAGTCGTTTTTCAACACTATCACAAGTGCAAAAAGTGTTTTTTCCACACTAATACAAGTGCAAAAGTGGTTTCCTGCACCAACACAAGTGCGAAAAGTGGTTTTTCAACACTAACACAAGTGCGAAAAGTGGTTTTTCAACACTAACACAAGTGTGAAAAGTGGTTTTTCCACACTAATACAAGTGCAAAAGTGGTTTCCTGCACCAACACAAGTGCGAAAAGTGGTTTTTCAACACTAACACAAGTGCGAAAAGTGGTTTTTCTACACTATCACAAGTGCAAAAAGTGTTTTTTCCACACTAATACAAGTGTAAAAGTGGTTTCCTGCACCAACACAAGTGCGAAAAGTGGTTTTTTAACACTAACACAAGTGCGAAAAGTGGTTTTTCAACACTAACACAAGTGCGAAAAGTGGTTTTTCAACACTAACACAAGTGCGAAAAATGGTTTTTCAACACTAACACAAGTACGAAAAGTGGTTTTTCAACACTATCATAAGTGCAAAAAGTGTTTTTTCCACACTAATACAAGTGCAAAAGTGGTTTCCTGTACCAACACAAGTGCAAAAAGTGGTTTTTCAACACTAACACAAGCGCGAAAAGTGGTTTTTCAACACTATCACAAGTGCAAAAAGTGTTTTTTCCACACTAATACAAGTGCAAAAGTGGTTTCCTGCACCAACACAAGTGCGAAAAGTGGTTTTTCAACACTAACACAAGTGCGAAAAGTGGTTTTTCAACACTAACACAAGTGCGAAAAGTGGTTTTTCCACACTAATACAAGTGCAAAAGTGGTTTCCTGCACCAACACAAGTGCGAAAAGTGGTTTTTCAACACTAACACAAGTGCGAAAAGTGGTTTTTCAACACTAATACATGTGCAAAAGTGGTTTCCTGCACCAACACAAGTGCAAAAGTGGTTTCCTGCACACGCACAAGTGCGAAAAGTGGTTTTTCAACACTAACACAAGTGCGAAAAGTGGTTTTTCAACACTAACACAAGTGCAAAAAGTGTTTTTTCCACACTAATACAAGTGCAAAAGTGGTTCCCTGCACCAACACAAGTGCGAAAAGTGGTTTTTCAACACTAACACAAGTGCGAAAAGTGGTTTTTCGACACTAACACAAGTGCAAAAAGTGTTTTTTCCACACTAATACAAGTGCAAAAGTGGTTCCCTGCACCAACACAAGTGCGAAAAGTGGCTTTTCAACACTAACACAAGTGCGAAAAGTGGTTTTTCTACACTAACACAAGTGAGAAAAGTGGTTTTTCTACACTATCACAAGTGCAAAAAGTGTTTTTTCCACACTAATACAAGTGCAAAAGTGGTTTCCTGCACCAACACAATTGCGAAAAGTGGTTTTTTAACACTAACACAAGTGCGAAAAGTGGTTTTTCAACACTAACACAAGTGCGAAAAGTGGTTTTTCAACGCTAACACAAGTGCGAAAAGTGTTTTTTCCACACTAATGCAAGTGCAAAAGTGGTTTCCTGCACCAACACAAGTGCGAAAAGTGGTTTTTCAACACTAACACAAGTGCAAAAAGTGGTTTTTCAACACTATCACAAGTGCAAAAAGTGTTTTTTCCACACTAATACAAGTGCAAAAGTGGTTTCCTGCACCAACACAAGTGCAAAAAGTGGTTTTTCAACACTAACACAAGTGCGAAAAGTGGTTTTTCAACACTATCACAAGTGCAAAAAGTGTTTTTTCCACACTAATACAAGTGCAAAAGTGGTTTCCTGCACCAACACAAGTGCGAAAAGTGGTTTTTCAACACTAACACAAGTGCGAAAAGTGGTTTTTCAACACTATCACAAGTGCAAAAAGTGTTTTTTCCACACTAACACAAGTGCAAAAGTGGTTTCCTGCACCAACACAAGTGCGAGAGGTGGTTTTTCAACACCAACACAAGTGCGGAAAGTGGTTTTTCAACACTAACACAAGTGCGAAAAGTCGTTTTTCAACACTATCACAAGTGCAAAAAGTGTTTTTTCCACACTAATACAAGTGCAAAAGTGGTTTCCTGCACCAACACAAGTGCGAAAAGTGGTTTTTCAACACTAACACAAGTGCGAAATGTGGTTTTTCAACACTAACACAAGTGCGAAAAGTGGTTTTTCCACACTAATACAAGTGCAAAAGTGGTTTCCTGCACCAACACAAGTGCGAAAAGTGGTTTTTCTACACTAACACAAGTACGGAAAGTGGTTTTTCAACACTAACACAAGTGCGAAAAGTCGTTTTCAACACTATCACAAGTGCAAAAAGTGTTTTTTCCACACTAATACAAGTGCAAATTGCAAAAGTGGTTTCATGCACCAACACAAGTGCGAAAAGTGGTTTTTCAACACTAACACAAGTGCGAAAAGTTGTTTTTCAACACTAACACAAGTGCGAAAAGTGGTTTTTCCACACTAATATAAGTGCAAAAGTGGTTTCCTGCACCAACACAAGTGCGAAAAGTGGTTTTTCAACACTAACACAAGTGCGAAAAGTGGTTTTTCTACACTATCACAAGTGCAAAAAGTGTTTTTTCCACACTAATACAAGTGCAAAAGTGGTTTCCTGCACCAACACAAGTGCGAAAAGTGGTTTTTTAACACTAACACAAGTGCGAAAAGTGGTTTTTCAACACTAACACAAGTGCGAAAAGTGGTTTTTCAACACTAACACAAGTGCGAAAAGTGTTTTTTCCACACTAATGCAAGTGCAAAAGTGGTTTCCTGCACCAACACAAGTGCGAAAAGTGGTTTTTCAACACTATCACAAGTGCAAAAAGTGTTTTTTCCACACTAATACAAGTGCAAAAGTGGTTTCCTGCACCAACACAAGTGCGAAAAGTGGTTTTCCAACACTAACACAAGTGCGAAAAGTGGTTTTTCAACACTATCACAAGTGCAAAAAGTGTTTTTTCCACACTAATACAAGTGCAAAAGTGGTTTCCTGCACCAACACAAGTGCGAAAAGTGGTTTTTCAACACTAACACAAGTGCGAAAAGTGGTTTTTCAACACTAACACAAGTGCGAAAAGTGGTTTTTCCACACTAATACAAGTGCAAAAGTGGTTTCCTGCACCAACACAAGTGCAAAAAGTGGTTTTTCAACACTAACACAAGTGCGAAAAGTGGTTTTTCAACACTATCACAAGTGCAAAAAGTGTTTTTTCCACACTAATACAAGTGCAAAAGTGGTTTCCTGCACCAACACAAGTGCGAGAAATGGTTTTTCAACACTAACACAAGTGCGGAAAGTGGTTTTTCAACACTAACACAAGTGCAAAAGTGGTTTCCTGCACCAACACAAGTGCGAAAAGTGGTTTTTCAAAACTAACACAAGTGCGAAAAGTGGTTTGTCCACACTAATGCAAGTGCAAAAGTGGTTTCCTGCACCAACACAAGTGCGAAAAGTGGTTTTTCAACACTAACACAAGTGCAAAAAGTGGTTTTTCAACACTATCACAAGTGCAAAAAGTGTTTTTTCCACACTAATACAAGTGCAAAAGTGGTTTCCTGCACCAACACAAGTGCAAAAAGTGGTTTTTCAACACTAACACAAGTGCGAAAAGTGGTTTTTCAACACTATCACAAGTGCAAAAAGTGTTTTTTCCACACTAATACAAGTGCAAAAGTGGTTTCCTGCACCAACACAAGTGCGAGAAATGGTTTTTCAACACTAACACAAGTGCGGAAAGTGGTTTTTCAACACTAACACAAGTGCAAAAGTGGTTTCCTGCACCAACACAAGTGCGAAAAGTGGTTTTTCAAAACTAACACAAGTGCGAAAAGTGGTTTGTCCACACTAATGCAAGTGCAAAAGTGGTTTCCTGCACCAACACAAGTGTGAAAAGTGGTTTTTCAACACTAACACAAGTGCAAAAAGTGGTTTTTCAACACTATCACAAGTGCAAAAAGTGTTTTTTCCACACTAATACAAGTGCAAAAGTGGTTTCCTGCACCAACACAAGTGCAAAAAGTGGTTTTTCAACACTAACACAAGTGCGAAAAGTGGTTTTTCAACACTATCACAAGTGCAAAAAGTGTTTTTTCCACACCAATACAAGTGCAAAAGTGGTTTCCTGCACCAAAACAAGTGCGAAAAGTGGTTTTTCAACACTAACACAAGTGCGAAAAGTGGTTTTTCAACACTATCACAAGTGCAAAAAGTGTTTTTTCCACACTAACACAAGTGCAAAAGTGGTTTCCTGCACCAACACAAGTGCGAGAGGTGGTTTTTCAACACCAACACAAGTGCGGAAAGTGGTTTTTCAACACTAACACAAGTGCGAAAAGTCGTTTTTCAACACTATCACAAGTGCAAAAAGTGTTTTTTCCACACTAATACAAGTGCAAAAGTGGTTTCCTGCACCAACACAAGTGCGAAAAGTGGTTTTTCAACACTAACACAAGTGCGAAAAGTGGTTTTTCAACACTAACACAAGTGCGAAAAGTGGTTTTTCCACACTAATACAAGTGCAAAAGTGGTTTCCTGCACCAACACAAGTGCGAAAAGTGGTTTTTCTACACTAACACAAGTACGGAAAGTGGTTTTTCAACACTAACATAAGTGCGAAAAGTCGTTTTCAACACTATCACAAGTGCAAAAAGTGTTTTTTTCCACACTAATACAAGTGCAAATTGCAAAAGTGGTTTCATGCACCAACACAAGTGCGAAAAGTGGTTTTTCAACACTAACACAAGTGCGAAAAGTTGTTTTTCAACACTAACACAAGTGCAAAAAGTGGTTTTTCCACACTAATATAAGTGCAAAAGTGGTTTCCTGCACCAACACAAGTGCGAAAAGTGGTTTTTCAACACTAACACAAGTGCGAAAAGTGGTTTTTCTACACTATCACAAGTGCAAAAAGTGTTTTTTCCACACTAATACAAGTGCAAAAGTGGTTTCCTGCACCAACACAAGTGCGAAAAGTGGTTTTTTAACACTAACACAAGTGCGAAAAGTGGTTTTTCAACACTAACACAAGTGCGAAAAGTGGTTTTTCAACACTAACACAAGTGCGAAAAGTGTTTTTTCCACACTAATGCAAGTGCAAAAGTGGTTTCCTGCACCAACACAAGTGCGAAAAGTGGTTTTTCAACACTAACACAAGTGCGAAAAATGGTTTTTCAACACTAACACAAGTGCGAAAAGTGGTTTTTCAACACTATCACAAGTGCAAAAAGTGTTTTTTCCACACTAATACAAGTGCAAAAGTGGTTTCCTGCACCAACACAAGTGCGAAAAGTGGTTTTTCAACACTAACACAAGTGTGAAAAGTGGTTTTTCAACACTATCACAAGTGCAAAAAGTGTTTTTTCCACACTAATACAAGTGCAAAAGTGGTTTCCTGCACCAACACAAGTGCGAAAAGTGGTTTTTCAACACTAACACAAGTGCGAAAAGTGGTTTTTCAACACTAACACAAGTGCGAAAAGTGGTTTTTCCACACTAATACAAGTGCAAAAGTGGTTTCCTGCACCAACACAAGTGCAAAAAGTGGTTTTTCAACACTAACACAAGTGCGAAAAGTGGTTTTTCAACACTATCACAAGTGCAAAAAGTGTTTTTTCCACACTAATACAAGTGCAAAAGTGGTTTCCTGCACCAACACAAGTGCGAGAAATGGTTTTTCAACACTAACACAAGTGCGGAAAGTGGTTTTTCAACACTAACACAAGTGCAAAAGTGGTTTCCTGCACCAACACAAGTGCGAAAAGTGGTTTTTCAAAACTAACACAAGTGCGAAAAGTGGTTTGTCCACACTAATACAAGTGCAAAAGTGGTTTCTTGCACCAACACAAGTGCGAAAAGTGGTTTTTCAACACTAACACAAGTGCAAAAAGTGGTTTTTCAACACTATCACAAGTGAAAAAAGTGTTTTTCCTGCACCAACACAAGTGCGAAAAGTGGTTTTTCAACACTAACACAAGTGCGAAAAATGGTTTTTCAACACTAACACAAGTGCGAAAAGTGGTTTTTCAACACTATCACAAGTGCAAAAAGTGTTTTTTCCACACTAATACAAGTGCAAAAGTGGTTTCCTGCACCAACACAAGTGCAAAAAGTGGTTTTTCAACACTAACACAAGTGCGAAAAGTGGGTTTTCAACACTATCACAAGTGCAAAAAGTGTTTTTTCCACACTAATACAAGTGCAAAAGTGGTTTCCTGCACCAACACAAGTGCGAGAGGTGGTTTTTCAACACTAACACAAGTGCGGAAAGTGGTTTTTCAACACTAACACAAGTGCGAAAAGTCGTTTTTCAACACTATCACAAGTGCAAAAAGTGTTTTTTCCACACTAATACAAGTGCAAAAGTGGTTTCCTGCACCAACACAAGTGCGAAAAGTGGTTTTTCAACACTAACACAAGTGCGAAAAGTGGTTTTTCAACACTAACACAAGTGTGAAAAGTGGTTTTTCCACACTAATACAAGTGCAAAAGTGGTTTCCTGCACCAACACAAGTGCGAAAAGTGGTTTTTCAACACTAACACAAGTGCGAAAAGTGGTTTTTCTACACTATCACAAGTGCAAAAAGTGTTTTTTCCACACTAATACAAGTGCAAAAGTGGTTTCCTGCACCAACACAAGTGCGAAAAGTGGTTTTTTAACACTAACACAAGTGCGAAAAGTGGTTTTTCAACACTAACACAAGTGCGAAAAGTGGTTTTTCAACACTAACACAAGTGCGAAAAGTGTTTTTTCCACACTAATGCAAGTGCAAAAGTGGTTTCCTGCACCAACACAAGTGCGAAAAGTGGTTTTTCAACACTAACACAAGTGCGAAAAATGGTTTTCCAACACTAACACAAGTACGAAAAGTGGTTTTTCAACACTATCACAAGTGCAAAAAGTGTTTTTTCCACACTAATACAAGTGCAAAAGTGGTTTCCTGTACCAACACAAGTGCAAAAAGTGGTTTTTCAACACTAACACAAGTGCGAAAAGTGGTTTTTCAACACTATCACAAGTGCAAAAAGTGTTTTTTCCACACTAATACAAGTGCAAAAGTGGTTTCCTGCACCAACACAAGTGCGAAAAGTGGTTTTTCAACACTAACACAAGTGCGAAAAGTGGTTTTTCAACATTAACACAAGTGCGAAAAGTGGTTTTTCCACACTAATACAAGTGCAAAAGTGGTTTCCTGCACCAACACAAGTGCGAAAAGTGGTTTTTCAACACTAACACAAGTGCGAAAAGTGGTTTTTCAACACTAATACATGTGCAAAAGTGGTTTCCTGCACCAACACAAGTGCAAAAGTGGTTTCCTGCACACGCACAAGTGCGAAAAGTGGTTTTTCAACACTAACACAAGTGCGAAAAGTGGTTTTTCAACACTAACACAAGTGCAAAAAGTGTTTTTGCACACTAATACAAGTGCAAAAGTGGTTCCCTGCACCAACACAAGTGCGAAAAGTGGCTTTTCAACACTAACACAAGTGCGAAAAGTGGTTTTTCAACACTATCACAAGTGCAAAAAGTGTTTTTTCCACACTAATACAAGTGCAAAAGTGGTTTCCTGCACACGCACAAGTGCGAAAAGTGGTTTTTCAACACTAACACAAGTGCGAAAAGTGGTTTTTCAACACTATCACAAGTGCAAAAAGTGTTTTTTCCACACTAATACAAGTGTAAAAGTGGTTTCCTGCACCAACACAAGTGCGAAAAGTGGTTTTTTAACACTAACACAAGTGCGAAAAGTGGTTTTTCAACACTAACACAAGTGCGAAAAGTGGTTTTTCAACACTATCACAAGTGCAAAAAGTGTTTTTTCCACACTAATACAAGTGCAAAAGTGGTTTCCTGCACCAACACAAGTGCAATAAGTGGTTTTTCAACACTAACACAAGTGCGAAAAGTGGTTTTTCAACACTATCACAAGTGCAAAAAGTGTTTTTTCCACACTAATACAAGTGCAAAAGTGGTTTCCTGCACCAACACAAGTGCGAGGGGTGGTTTTTCAACACCAACACAAGTGCGGAAAGTGGTTTTTCAACACTAACACAAGTGCGAAAAGTTGTTTTTCAACACTATCACAAGTGCAACTAGAACGGGCACTCGGTAGAGCGCATACCTTCGCCGCAGCTACTGTTCTGTACTTGGCATGGGAGTGTAGGGAACAGAACAACAAAAATACGATTTTGACCTTTTCGTGACCTTGACCTTGACCTTTGACCCGATTGCTCCCAAAATCTAATCAAATGTGTCCCGTATAATAACCAATCATCCCACCAAATTTCATGCAATTCGGTTGAATACTTTTTGAGTTATGCGAATAACATACACACACACACACAGACATACAAATAAATACACAGCGATCAAAACATAACCTTCCGCTTTTGCGAAGGTAAAAAGTGTTTTTTCCACACTAATACAAGTGCAAAAGTGGTTTCCTGCACCAACACAAGTGCGAAAAGTGGTTTTTCAACACTAACACAAGTGCGAAAAGTGGTTTTTCAACACTAACACAAGTGCGAAAAGTGGTTTTTCCACACTAATACAAGTGCAAAAGTGGTTTCCTGCACCAACACAAGTGCGAAAAGTGGTTTTTCTACACTAACACAAGAGCGAAAAGTGGTTTTTCTACACTATCACAAGTGCAAAAAGTGTTTTTCCACACTAATACAAGTGCAAAAGTGGTTTCCTGCACCAACACAATTGCGAAAAGTGGTTTTTTAACACTAACACAAGTGCGAAAAGTGGTTTTTCAACACTAACACAAGTGCGAAAAGTGGTTTTTCAACACTAACACAAGTGCGAAAAGTGTTTTTTCCACACTAATGCAAGTGCAAAAGTGGTTTCCTGCACCAACACAAGTGCGAAAAGTGGTTTTTCAACACTAACACAAGTGCGAAAAGTGGTTTTTCAACACTATCACAAGTGCAAAAAGTGTTTTTTCCACACTAATACAAGTGCAAAAGTGGTTTCCTGCACCAACACAAGTGCAAAAAGTGGTTTTTCAACACTAACACAAGTGCGAAAAGTGGTTTTTCAACACTATCACAAGTGCAAAAAGTGTTTTTTCCACACTAATACAAGTGCAAAAGTGGTTTCCTGCACCAACACAAGTGCGAGAAGTGGTTTTTCAACACCAACACAAGTGCGGAAAGTGGTTTTTCAACACTAACACAAGTGCGAAAAGTGGTTTTTCAACACTATCACAAGTGCAAAAAGTGTTTTTTCCACACTAATACAAGTGCAGAAGTGGTTTCCTGCACCAACACAAGTACGAAAAGTGGTTTTTCAACACTAACACAAGTGCGAAAAGTGGTTTTTCAACACTAACACAAGTGCGAAAAGTGGTTTTTCCACACTAATACAAGTGCAAAAGTGGTTTCCTGCACCAACACAAGTGCGAAAAGTGGTTTTTCTACACTAACACAAGTGCGAAAAGTGGTTTTTCTACACTATCACAAGTGCAAAAAGTGTTTTTTCCACACTAATACAAGTGCAAAAGTGGTTTCCTGCACCAACACAATTGCGAAAAGTGGTTTTTTAACACTAACACAAGTGCGAAAAGTGGTGTTTCAACACTAACACAAGTGCGAAAAGTGGTTTTTCAACACTAACACAAGTGCGAAAAGTGTTTTTTCCACACTAATACAAGTGCAAAAGTGGTTTCCTGCACCAACACAAGTGCGAAAAGTGGTTTTTCAACACTAACACAAGTGCGAAAAATGGTTTTTCAACACTAACACAAGTGCGAAAAGTGGTTTTTCAACACTATCACAAGTGCAAAAAGTGTTTTTTCCACACTAATACAAGTGCAAAAGTGGTTTCCTGCACCAACACAAGTGCGAAAAGTGGTTTTTCAACACTAACACAAGTGCGAAAAGTGGTTTTTCAACACTAACACAAGTGCGAAAAGTGGTTTTTTCCACACTAATACAAGTGCAAAAGTGGTTTCCTGCACCAACACAAGTGTGAAAAGTGGTTTTTCAACACTAACACAAGTGCGAAAAGTGGTTTTTCAACACTATCACAAGTGCAAAAAGTGTTTTTTCCACACTAATACAAGTGCAAAAGTGGTTTCCTGCACCAACACAAGTGCGAGAAGTGGTTTTTCAACACTAACACAAGTGCGGAAAGTGGTTTTTCAACACTAACACAAGTGCGAAAAGTCGTTTTTCAACACTATCACAAGTGCAAAAAGTGTTTTTTCCACACTAATACAAGTGCAAAAGTGGTTTCCTGCACCAACACAAGTGCGAAAAGTGGTTTTTCAACACGAACACAAGTGTGAAAAGTGGTTTTTCAACACTAACACAAGTGCGAAAAGTGGTTTTTCCACTCTAATACAAGTGCAAAAGTGGTTTCCTGCACCAACACAAGTGCGAAAAGTGGTTTTTCAACACTAACACAAGAGCGAAAAGTGGTTTTTCTGCACTATCACAAGTGCAAAAAGTGTTTTTTCCACACTAATACAAGTGCAAAAGTGGTTTCCTGCACCAACACAAGTGCGAAAAGTGGTTTTTCAACACTAACACAAGAGCGAAAAGTGGTTTTTCTGCACTATCACAAGTGCAAAAAGTGTTTTTTCCACACTAATACAAGTGCAAAAGTGGTTTCCTGCGCCAACACAAGTGCGAAAAGTGGTTTTTTAACACTAACACAAGTGCGAAAAGTGGTTTTTCAACACTAACACAAGTGTGAAAAGTGGTTTTTCAACACTAACACAAGTGCGAAAAGTGTTTTTTCCACACTAATACAAGTGCAAAAGTGGTTTCCTGCACCAACACAAGTGCGAAAAGTGGTTTTTCAACACTAACACAAGTGCGAAAAATGGTTTTTCAACACTAACACAAGTGCGAAAAGTGGTTTTTCAACACTATCACAAGTGCAAAAAGTGTTTTTTCCACACTAAAAACAAGTGCAAAAGTGGTTTCCTGCACCAACACAAGTGCGAAAAGTGGTTTTTCAACACTAACACAAGTGCGAAAAGTGGTTTTTCAACACTAACACAAGTGCGAAAAGTGGTTTTTCCACGCTAATACAACTGCAAAAGTGGTTTCTTGCACCAACACAAGTGCGAAAAGTGGTTTTTCAACACTAACACAAGTGCAAAAAGTGGTTTTTCAACACTATCACAAGTGCAAAAAGTGTTTTTTCCACACTAATACAAGTGCAAAAGTGGTTTCCTGCACCAACACAAGTGCGAAAAGTGGTTTTTCAACACTAACACAAGTGCGAAAAGTGGTTTTTCAACACTAACACAAGTGCAAAAAGTGGTTTTTCCACACTAATACAAGTGCAAAAGTGGTTTCCTGCACCAACACAAGTGCGAAAAGTGGTTTTTCAACACTAACACAAGTGCGAAAAGTGGTTTTTCAACACTATCACAAGTGCAAAAAGTGTTTTTTCCACACTAATACAAGTGCAAAAGTGGTTTCCTGCACCAACACAAGTGCGAGAAGTGGTTTTTCAACACTAACACAAGTACGGAAAGTGGTTTTTCAACACTAACACAAGTGCTAAAAGTCGTTTTCAACACTATCACAAGTGCAAAAAGTGTTTTTTCTACACTAATACAAGTGCAAATTGCAAAAGTGGTTTCATGCACCAACACAAGTGCGAAAAGTGGTTTTTCAACACTAACACAAGTGCGAAAAGTGGTTTTTCAACACTAACACAAGTGCGAAAAGTGGTTTTTCCACACTAATACAAGTGCAAAAGTGGTTTCTTGCACCAACACAAGTGCGAAAAGTGGTTTTTCAACACTAACACAAGTGCGAAAAGTGGTTTTTCAACACTATCACAAGTGCAAAAAGTGTTTTTTCCACACTAATACAAGTGCAAAAGTGGTTTTCCTGCACCAACACAAGTGCGAGCAGTGGTTTTTCAACACTAACACAAGTACGGAAAGTGGTTTTTCAACACTAACACAAGTGCGAAAAGTCGTTTTCAACACTATCACAAGTGCAAAAAGTGTTTTTTTCCACACTAATACAAGTGCAAATTGCAAAAGTGTTTCATGCACCAACACAAGTGCGAAAAGTTGTTTTTCAACACTAACACAAGTGCGAAAAGTGGTTTTTCAACACTAACACAAGTGCGAAAAGTGGTTTTTTCCACACTAATACAAGTGCAAAAGTGGTTTCCTGCACCAACACAAGTGCGAAAAGTGGTTTTTCAACACTAACACAAGTGCGAAAAGTGGTTTTTCAACACTAACACAAGTGCGAAAAGTGGTTTTTTCCACACTAATACAAGTGCAAAAGTGGTTTCCTGCACCAACACAAGTGTGAAAAGTGGTTTTTCAACACTAACACAAGTGCGAAAAGTGGTTTTTCAACACTATCACAAGTGCAAAAAGTGTTTTTTCCACACTAATACAAGTGCAAAAGTGGTTTCCTGCACCAACACAAGTGCGAGAAGTGGTTTTTCAACACTAACACAAGTGCGGAAAGTGGTTTTTCAACACTAACACAAGTGCGAAAAGTCGTTTTTCAACACTATCACAAGTGCAAAAAGTGTTTTTTCCACACTAATACAAGTGCAAAAGTGGTTTCCTGCACCAACACAAGTGCGAAAAGTGGTTTTTCAACACTAACACAAGTGTGAAAAGTGGTTTTTCAACACTAACACAAGTGCGAAAAGTGGTTTTTCCACTCTAATACAAGTGCAAAAGTGGTTTCCTGCACCAACACAAGTGCGAAAAGTGGTTTTTCAACACTAACACAAGAGCGAAAAGTGGTTTTTCTGCACTATCACAAGTGCAAAAAGTGTTTTTTTCCACACTAATACAAGTGCAAAAGTGGTTTCCTGCACCAACACAAGTGCGAAAAGTGGTTTTTCAACACTAACACAAGAGCGAAAAGTGGTTTTTCTGCACTATCACAAGTGCAAAAAAGTGTTTTTTCCACACTAATACAAGTGCAAAAGTGGTTTCCTGCGCCAACACAAGTGCGAAAAGTGGTTTTTTAACACTAACACAAGTGCGAAAAGTGGTTTTTCAACACTAACACAAGTGTGAAAAGTGGTTTTTCAACACTAACACAAGTGCGAAAAGTGTTTTTTCCACACTAATACAAGTGCAAAAGTGGTTTCCTGCACCAACACAAGTGCGAAAAGTGGTTTTTCAACACTAACACAAGTGCGAAAAATGGTTTTTCAACACTAACACAAGTGCGAAAAGTGGTTTTTCAACACTATCACAAGTGCAAAAAGTGTTTTTTCCACACTATAAACAAGTGCAAAAGTGGTTTCCTGCACCAACACAAGTGCGAAAAGTGGTTTTTCAACACTAACACAAGTGCGAAAAGTGGTTTTTCAACACTAACACAAGTGCGAAAAGTGGTTTTTCCACGCTAATACAAGTGCAAAAGTGGTTTCTTGCACCAACACAAGTGCGAAAAGTGGTTTTTCAACACTAACACAAGTGCAAAAAGTGGTTTTTCAACACTATCACAAGTGCAAAAAGTGTTTTTTCCACACTAATACAAGTGCAAAAGTGGTTTCCTGCACCAACACAAGTGCGAAAAGTGGTTTTTCAACACTAACACAAGTGCGAAAAGTGGTTTTTCAACACTAACACAAGTGCAAAAAGTGGTTTTTCCACACTAATACAAGTGCAAAAGTGGTTTCCTGCACCAACACAAGTGCGAAAAGTGGTTTTTCAACACTAACACAAGTGCGAAAAGTGGTTTTTCAACACTATCACAAGTGCAAAAAGTGTTTTTTCCACACTAATACAAGTGCAAAAGTGGTTTCCTGCACCAACACAAGTGCGAGAAGTGGTTTTTCAACACTAACACAAGTACGGAAAGTGGTTTTTCAACACTAACACAAGTGCTAAAAGTCGTTTTCAACACTATCACAAGTGCAAAAAGTGTTTTTTCTACACTAATACAAGTGCAAATTGCAAAAGTGGTTTCATGCACCAACACAAGTGCGAAAAGTGGTTTTTCAACACTAACACAAGTGCGAAAAGTGGTTTTTCAACACTAACACAAGTGCGAAAAGTGGTTTTTCCACACTAATACAAGTGCAAAAGTGGTTTCTTGCACCAACACAAGTGCGAAAAGTGGTTTTTCAACACTAACACAAGTGCGAAAAGTGGTTTTTCAACACTATCACAAGTGCAAAAAGTGTTTTTTCCACACTAATACAAGTGCAAAAGTGGTTTCCTGCACCAACACAAGTGCGAGAAGTGGTTTTTCAACACTAACACAAGTACGGAAAGTGGTTTTTCAACACTAACACAAGTGCGAAAAGTCGTTTTCAACACTATCACAAGTGCAAAAAGTGTTTTTTCCACACTAATACAAGTGCAAATTGCAAAAGTGGTTTCATGCACCAACACAAGTGCGAAAAGTGGTTTTTCAACACTAACACAAGTGCGAAAAGTGGTTTTTCAACATTAACACAAGTGCGAAAAGTGGTTTTTCCACACTAATATAAGTGCAAAAGTGGTTTCCTGCACCAACACAAGTGCGAAAAGTGGTTTTTCAACACTAACACAAGTGCGAAAAGTGGTTTTTCTACACTATCACAAGTGCAAAAAGTGTTTTTTCCACACTAATACAAGTGCAAAAGTGGTTTCCTGCACCAACACAAGTGCGAAAAGTGGTTTTTTAACACTAACACAAGTGCGAAAAGTGGTTTTTCAACACTAACACAAGTGCGAAAAGTGGTTTTTCAACACTAACACAAGTGCGAAAAGTGTTTTTTCCACACTAATGCAAGTGCAAAAGTGGTTTCCTGCATCAACACAAGTGCGAAAAGTGGTTTTTCAACACTAACACAAGTGCCAAAAATGGTTTTTCAACACTAACACAAGTGCGAAAAGTGGTTTTTCAACACTATCACAAGTGCAAAAAGTGTTTTTTCCACACTAATACAAGTGCAAAAGTGGTTTCCTGCACCAACACAAGTGCGAAAAGTGGTTTTTCAACACTAACACAAGTGCGAAAAGTGGTTTTTCAACACTATCACAAGTGCAAAAAGTGTTTTTTCCACACTAATACAAGTGCAAAAGTGGTTTCCTGCACCAACACAAGTGCGAAAAGTGGTTTTTCAACACTAACACAAGTGCGAAAAGTGGTTTTTCAACACTAACACAAGTGCGAAAAGTGGTTTTTCCACACTAATACAAGTGCAAAAGTGGTTTCCTGCACCAACACAAGTGCGAAAAGTGGTTTTTCAACACTAACACAAGTGCGAAAAGTGGTTTTTCAACACTATCACAAGTGCAAAAAGTGTTTTTTCCACACTAATACAAGTGCAAAAGTGGTTTCCTGCACCAACACAAGTGCGAGAAATGGTTTTTCAACACTAACACAAGTGCGGAAAGTGGTTTTTCAACACTAACACAAGTGCAAAAGTGGTTTCCTGCACCAACACAAGTGCGAAAAGTGGTTTTTCAACACTAACACAAGTGCGAAAAGTGGTTTGTCCACACTAATACAAGTGCAAAAGTGGTTTCTTGCACCAACACAAGTGCGAAAAGTGGTTTTTCAACACTAACACAAGTGCAAAAAGTGGTTTTTCAACACTATCACAAGTGAAAAAAGTGTTTTTCCTGCACCAACACAAGTGCGAAAAGTGGTTTTTCAACACTAACACAAGTGCGAAAAATGGTTTTTCAACACTAACACAAGTGCGAAAAGTGGTTTTTCAACACTATCACAAGTGCAAAAAATGTTTTTTCCACACTAATACAAGTGCAAAAGTGGTTTCCTGCACCAACACAAGTGCAAAAAGTGGTTTTTCAACACTAACACAAGTGCGAAAAGTGGGTTTTCAACACTATCACAAGTGCAAAAAGTGTTTTTTCCACACTAATACAAGTGCAAAAGTGGTTTCCTGCACCAACAAAAGTGCGAGAGTGGTTTTTCAACACTAACACAAGTGCGGAAAGTGGTTTTTCAACACTAACACAAGTGCGAAAAGTCGTTTTTCAACACTATCACAAGTGCAAAAAGTGTTTTTTCCACACTAAAACAAGTGCAAAAGTGGTTTCCTGTACCAACACAAGTGCAAAAAGTGGTTTTTCAACACTAACACAAGTGCGAAAAGTGGTTTTTCAACACTATCACAAGTGCAAAAAGTGTTTTTTCCACACTAATACAAGTGCAAAAGTGGTTTCCTGCACCAACACAAGTGCGAAAAGTGGTTTTTCAACACTAACACAAGTGCGAAAAGTGGTTTTTCAACACTAACACAAGTGCGAAAAGTGGTTTTTCCACACTAATACAAGTGCAAAAGTGGTTTCCTGCACCAACACAAGTGCGAAAAGTGGTTTTTCAACACTAACACAAGTGCGAAAAGTGGTTTTTCAACACTAATACATGTGCAAAAGTGGTTTCCTGCACCAACACAAGTGCAAAAGTGGGTTCCTGCACACGCACAAGTGCGAAAAGTGGTTTTTCAACACTAACACAAGTGCGAAAAGTGGTTTTTCAACACTAACACAAGTGCGAAAAGTGGTTTTTCAACACTAACACAAGTGCGAAAAGTGTTTTTTCCACACTAATGCAAGTGCAAAAGTGGTTTCCTGCATCAACACAAGTGCGAAAAGTGGTTTTTCAACACTAACACAAGTGCCAAAAATGGTTTTTCAACACTAACACAAGTGCGAAAAGTGGTTTTTCAACACTATCACAAGTGCAAAAAGTGTTTTTTCCACACTAATACAAGTGCAAAAGTGGTTTCCTGCACCAACACAAGTGCGAAAAGTGGT